>NW_023270268.1:46533764-46794208 GCF_011800145.1 Mirounga leonina
TTTCTTTCTTTCTTTCTCTTTCTTTCTTCTTCCTTTAAAAAGACAAAACAAAACAAAAAAACCTCTACTGAGAATGTTGAGAAGACCCTAGATCAGTGTTGGTATTTATTATGAGAGGAACGTTCTGGGCACCAGACTGCAACTATAGCAACTATAATTATTGTTGTTTTATTGTAGAAATAATAATAGCAAAGATACATATTATTTATGGGGAGGTCCATGTATCTCTGTTGCCCTTAAATTTCTCCACACTTTACTTTTAGAAAGAAAAAAAAATTTGCCTTCCAAATGTGAAAACTTTACAGTATTGTAAATCTTCAACCCAAAGCAGAAAAGAGAGTCTAGGCTTCTAAAAAGTGTTAAGTGCCTAGGCCCTGCCCCTTGTTAACCTGCTCATGACTTTTTCCCTCCAGTAATTATTTTAGGAACTATGTGATATGAGCTGTTTTAAAAAGAATAAAAAGCTCTAGAGGGTCAAAAATGATCCAGATTATGTGTTGATAACCAGTATCCTAGCAATTAAGTATTTGAGGAGAAACCTATATTTATCCATTTTGAAGAGGATCATCGGGGGGGGGTGGATTAAAAATTTAGTACTTCAGGCTCATTAAGGGTTAGAGTGGTGTAATTATGTAGCTGGTAACAAATGCTACAATCGCCACATTGCCACTTGAACATTAAGAAATATTACTCCTTGAGACTTATTGGACCTCTTCAAGGAGATTCACAATTTGTAAATGTCATCTGCTTGGAGAATAAGTTCTGCTGATCCATTATTTTAGATTTGGCATGCTTTTCTGCAAACAGTGTGTTTTCAGAAAAGGTAAGGCCTTGATAATAATCTTAAAGAGATATGGACTCTATATAGAGCATCTCCCCTTGGAATGAAGTAATACTTACTGTCCTGAGCAAAAGAGATGAATTTAGAGAAGACCTCCCCACTACGTTTGTTTTGTTTGCTCATAATTATGAGGCTAGTTTAATTTTCTAATCTTGCAGGCTGGGAAATAATGAAAATGTTCAGGAGATAGCAAATTAAGCCTGGCATGCCATTCTTCATCATGAAAATTGTAAGGAGTTTAGTATCAGTAATTATATATCTCTATTTCAGGCCTTGCTTCCTGTTTGTATAGCATGTAGTGACATGTTAATTTCAAAAGACCGTGTAGTCAGATCCACTTTCAAACTAAGTGGAAGAGATAGTAGTATTTGTTTTCTCTTGAGTTTTTTTGTTTTATTTGTTTTTTTACATCTGGACAGAATAATTTTCACCTAAGGCAATCTCTTAATCTCTGGCCCAGAGCCTATTCACTTTTGTTTTAGATAGGATTCTAGTAAGTTAGGTAATACTACCATTGTATAGAAATATGAAAACACATATATTACTTATAAGGTTATTTTACTTCATGAAAACGCAGTGTCAATAGGCATATTAGAACTCTATCATACTCCAGTATAGACCATTGTAGTTAGTTTAAACGCCCATGTCCCCTGTCTGGAAGCTTTTTTAAAAGCAGAGACTGTGCCTTTTGTCATCTGTGAATCTCCAGTGTCTGCCCATACGCCTGACACATGGTAAACTTCCAATAAATATTACTTTGCTATTATTAAAATGGGATGAAATGTGGAATACCAGTTGAAATCTTAGCTCCTGATCCATGCTATAACCTTCCTTATCCCACCTCCAAGCTTTACAAAAAAATGAACTAATTGTAGATGTTACAGTTATAAATTAGGCCGTACGTTTCATTAAAAGTTGACACAGTCACCTCTTTGAAAGGCCTCTTTCACTCAAGGAAATGAAATCAGCATTGCATGTAGAACACTAGAATTATTTGACTTGAATTTTCACTTCTCAACTAATTGTGATATCACAAAGATAAAAATATACACCTATACTCTCATCTCAGTCTGATAACTGGGCTGAAAAATTGTTAATTTAATTAAGTAACAAAATTGGTTGTTTGAGATATTTTATATACCAGGCAGTGTTGATTTTTTTCATTTTTAATCATTTATTCTATGAATTTTTCTCCCCTAAGGCATTAGACTAAAAAAGTGATATCTTTCTGCCTTTGATAAACATTATGAGTAAAAATCAATAGTCAAATTGACCCAATAAAAGATGTCTAGGACTACTGTTGAGACAAGAACATCAGAAAACAACGTACTGAGACTCTAACAAGACTCAGAAGCATCTTTCGCATTTTTTTTGCATGTGTATTAAATAGCATAATGAGGTGCTAATGAATTGTGTTTTTTTTTTTCCCCCCTATGGAGTCTCTTGAAGCCAGGATTCTGTTAACTAATAGATAGGCTGCAGGTTCGTGAGAGCCCGATTCAGTCCCAGGTCATCAGACTGCCCACATGCCCAAAATGGAGACATCTGGTTTAAGGTTGCTAGACCTCTCAAGAAATTTGTATTTAATTTATCTTTTTTTTTTTGCTTTGCTAATCACCAGTAGCTTCTCTTCAACATTATATTTGCATTTATGTGAAAAATCTATTTTATATGTTTCATTAAAATTCATCTAGATGTATTTATTGGACACTGTTCAATGATAAAGGGACTTCATAAGGAGGTAGGAGCAATATATTAATAATAATTCTAACTCCCTTTTGTACACATATAAAATTCATTTAACTCTGCTTATTCTTTCAGTGCTATTGTTAAATGAGTAACCTAAAGGAATGTTTTTTAAAGCAATGGTGTAAATATGCTAATATTAATCATTTGTGAACTCCCTTTTATATACATATATCTGCATATTCTTTAACTATAAATAAGATTAATGTATATAAATCTAGTTCTATGATTGGCTTTTTTTTTTTTCTCTCCTTCCTTCATATCAGTATCATTCAACACCTTTTATATGGCAGGAAGCTTGTAAAACACAGGGTATGCAAAAGTAATCTCCCCTTTTTTGGTTGCCATGTCTGTTGATGACCCAAATCAAATAGTTTCCTTCAACTGTGTTTTCATTTTTAACTTTTCTAATTAGAAATAAATCCTCTTATGTGTTACCTTAAGGAGGAATAGTTTAGTAGGAAATCACTTAGTAATCACAGTTCATTAATCACATAGGAAGAATACTTTTTTAAGTGTCAACTCTTTGTTCACAGAAAATGTATGTTTCCTTGAGGAATCTCATTGGCTTTCATACATTATATTCTACTTAGGAGTTCATTCATTTCAAACATGAATTGGCTGTCACTTGTATACAGAGTCCTGTAGACAGAGCTAGTGGTTGTACCTTTTCTTTGATTTGCTTGTTATCCTCTTGATCATATAATCAGCCTGTTAATATAACTCTCTACCTGAATGGGTTGTTGAAGGCTATGGCCAGTGGTGTGCTGGAGCTGGCTCACGTAAAGATTTCTTCCCAACTCCAGGTTAAGTGATGTCATGTCGGCAGCTTGAAATTGGCCATGGTGGGAGTATATTTACATCGTGGAAATTGACAAATCCACAACTCAAGGTCCTTCTCTCTCCAGAAAGCCACTTAGACACTTAGCAGCACTCACTGTTTATAGTGTCATGTTTTCTTTTTTTAATCGATTGACCTTGTAGAATAGCCATGTAGAATTTAATTTCCAAATATTTTGTTTCCACATTGTTTGAAACCTTCAGAACATTGCTTAATGTACCACTTGTTAATGGAGTGACTGAGCAAGTTACTTAGCCCTTCTGTGCCCCAGTGTCCTAATCTGTAAGTTAGGACCTACCTTGGGGTTGATGTGAGGTTGAATAAGAAGTACATTTATCTTGGGGCTCCTGGGTGGCTCAGTCAGTTAAGCATCTGCCTTCGACTCAGGTCATGATTCTGGAGTCCTGGGATCGAGCCCCACGTCAGGATCCCTACTCAGCGGGAAGCCTGCTTCTCCCACTCCCTCTGCTCCTCCCCCTGCTCCTCTCTCTCTCTCTCTCATTCATTTTCTCTCTTTCTCAAATAAACTAAATAAAATCTTAAAAAAAAAAAAAAGAAATATGTTTATCTCAATATATTAGCAAAATGGTTGGTGCCCAGTGAGCACTCAAATAGTACTACCATTTCTCTCTCTGTACCTTAATTAATAGATATTTATTGATCCCTTACTAAGTATTTAGCATTTTGTTGAGTCCAATGGGTCACTGATTGAGGCCCAATGCCTGTAATATTGAGTATTAGTGATAGTGCCCTGTTAGAAAAGAGGAAGCTCTTTTTGCTGTTCCAACCCAACCTAAAGTTTTTTGTCCTTTCTTTCTCCTTAGAACTTTTTTTCCTTCCCTAAAATATTTGTAAAGTTTTTTCATATTTAGATTTAGTTTAGATAGTAACTCCACTAGGAAGTTTCTCCTCACCCTAGCCCTGGCCATGTTATTATCTTGTCTTTTTTTGTGTCTGTAGTATGTCCCATTCATTTCTCTGTAACTGTCTTTGGCACATGAATGGTAATTATGTACCTTCCTCCCTCTCTCTCACCACCTTTGTGTTCTTACTATTTAGTGGAATACTTGTATGTAGTAGACCCCTTAGAAACATATGTTGAATGGTTGTTGATTAAAAGAATAAGACACAGACTTTGATCATAAAGACATTATCATTTGGTTGAATTGATAATACATATACATATGACATGAAGGTGAACAAGAAAGCATTTAGTAATGATATCTATATTTTTAAGATTTTTTTAAATTTATAATTTATTTCCATATATATATTACATATATATATATATATATGATTTTTTGAAGTAGGTTAAGTCAGTCATTTTTCTGTTACAGATAGAGATATTTATGTTCACAGATGTAAATGAATTGGGTTAGGTCACCAAATCATATTGTAAGAAGCAAAGTCTAGCTTGTCAACTAGGCTTTGTGACTCTGGGTCAGAAATATAATGGAAAGTTTGGTTATTCTTCCAGATAGTAACTTAACATTCTCTTTTGCTTTCTGTTTGTGGTGATTTTTTTTAAGCTTTAAAAATTATTATGGCAATTTTCAAACATATCCAAAATTAGAGAAACTATAACGCTATTTTTGATGTATGAATCAGCATTTTTATGCATGTATCCTGTATGCATCAGTCAGCATTTTACCCATCTTATTTCGTTTATTACCTCGCACATAACCTTTTATCCCTGATGTATTTTAAAACAGATTTCAGACATCCTATTAGTATACCTACAATTTTTTTAGTATGTATCTGTAACAGATGAGAATTTGTTTTGAATGTAACTCTATTTCCAAATCTATGAAAATTGATAATAATTGCATTATATTACTTAGTACCCACTTTTTGTTCAATTTTTCCCTATTGTCACTGCAAGAGCCTTTTTATAGGTGGAGTGATCAGATGAACATCTAAACAGGATTTACATACTCCATTTGGATGTCATATCTTTTAAGATTCTCCTACTCTGTGATAATTTCTGCTCCTTTTTTTCTCCCCATGCCTTTATTTGTTGAAAACTTCAGTCATTGTCATGAAGAAGATTTCTAAATTTAGCTAATTGTTTCCTTATTGTGATGTTTACCTTGTCCTTCCATCACCCTGATTTTCTGTAGACTAGAAATTGAAGCTAGACTTCAGTTCAATTGTAATGCAATTTATTATTATTTGGTGAGAATACTTCCTACATGGTGCTCTATAGTTTTGACTGCATCACACCAAGGGGGCATAATTTCTGTTGTTCCCACTTTTAATGATGCTGAAATCTGTCAGTGAGTTCAGGTCAGCCTGGGCCAGTCCTATAAAGTTCATCAGACTTGGACCAGTGGTTTCACCTCATTGTTGATCAGTTCATAGCTTCATGTTTTTTTTTTTTTAGGGATTGCAGAATGGTGACTTTTAATTATATCATTCCTCCTACATTAATTACCTGTAATTTTTCTATAAAGAACTTTTTTCTACTAACTAATTGGCACCTCCACAATATGGTTTATATTAGAAAGGTGGAGAAAATGCATTAGTTTTATTTATCAATTTCAGAATCAGACATTAACTTTTTTCTTAATATAAGACCTAAATATAGTTACAGCTTCATTCAAAGTACTCTAACAAATTTTGATAAAATTTCCTTTGGGGATATTCTTTGAATGATTTCTCCTAATCCTCTTTTTTTTGATTAATGCATTTTGAGAATATTACTTCCCATGGTGCCAGGAAGTATCTTGTCCTTCCTTTTTTATTTACCATAATATACCCCTATATGATTGAATTTATCCACTTAGAAGATATTTAATGAGCATCTTTTTGGGGGAGTGGGGAGAGGTAAGCACTGTGCTAGTTGCTGGGGACATGGACATGAGCCCTGCCTTTTTCATAGAATATATAGTTTGTTTTCTACTTATAATGTGATGTAATTTAAAAAAATAAACATGTATATGAATCTGGTTTTGGTTACTATAACATTTGATGTCCTATATGATAAATATTAACCAAGAATGTTTTAGCTGACTTTAGAGTCCCTGGCCCTAGAGTCTGAAATATGGACAATAAAGAGTCTTGAAAGTTATTTGTGCTGACCCAAAGAAAAATGCGATGTCTCCATATAGGGCATTATATGTGACAAACAAGGAAGTTTTAGTTTTTGTTACTTGAAAAAGTAAGAAGAGGAAATAATGGGGATTCCCCCAAGACTAAAAGTAAATAGGAAGAGCTTATGCTATTTTAACTTGAGCAAATATTTGAACTTTATTTGCCTTTTATTTTCAGAAAGTGAGGGTGACATTTTAGGAATATCTTTATCTCCTGTAATTAAGTATGTTTTTTCAGGATTTTTAAAGGTGTTTTTGGATTTTAGAAAAATGTACAGTTTCTAAAACCTTGTGAGCATCTTCTTATATGAATAGCCAGTGTAAATACGACTAGTAAGATACTGCTTTCTCTGTGGGATTCTATGACTATGAGATAATGAATATAATATTGAATTTGCCAAAAAATGGACTATAAATCTGAGATTGTGATTAACATTTTGTTAGGCATGCAATATTATGTCATAAATTTTAGGTATATTTAAATAGTCATTGTAATTCTAAAACTCAGATATTTCCTCTTAGGATAGAAACTCTACTCTTTACTCATGTTCAGATAATATATAGCTATATAGCTGTTATAATTACTTAAAATTAGGGTAGAAATCAGATTCTTGGCATATAATTAAAATAATTTTTTTGCAATTGAAAATCAGAAAGATGAAAAACTTTACATTCTGCTTGTAAGTCTATGCTAACATGTTTTATGATGTTATGGAGAAGTCCTGGAAAGCAAGAGAATTTTATTTTATATTTTTAAGAAAATTTAAAAAGAAGTGGCATTATGTTGCTTTGCTAACACTTATCAGGAAATTTGAAAGGAGACAAAAAGCTGAGGCCTTTAATTGTGTCTGGTAACGGAGGATTAGACTGAATTTAACTTTGAAGATCAACAAATGGACATTTATATTATGTCAGTTGAAAGAATAGTTGCATTTTTGGCTTGAGGAGATAGCTTAATCTGAATAACACAGAAGTTGACAAAAAAGCTTGCTAATATATAAATATTGACTGTTTTAATCTCTTGAAAACGGAAGGCTAGCACCAAGGATACAGTAGTAAAATTCTAAAAGGAGTCGTTGAAAAGTAAACGTTACGCAACATGAAAAGAATACCAAGGGAAAAACTGACAGAGTAGAATAACAGGAAGATTAGTCATTTCTGGAAGGGGAAAAAAAAAAAGGTGGAGAGAGGGGGAAGAAATATTTTAAACAGGAATGTAGAACTGGAAGTGCCTGTGCTAAGAGACAGACAGGAGCTAATTTAGGAGTGAAACTGAGCCTAAAAAAGGAATAATACTGGTCACATTTAATTATACGATATAAAGTTCATGTTCACAACAAACAAAAATAAAAATGGGGAAATTTGCTCTTTGACATTGGAAGAGCCCTGTAAAAATTAAAGAATGTTTACTCCTTAGCCGAGTTGACTTGGCGGAGGTCAGCCAGCAGTGTCAAGCGTGCATAAAGAAAATGTATTTCTTTTAGAACAAACTAATGTTCTACTATTTTCGGGTGTTGGATAAAATAAAAGCCTTCTGGGCATTTTAAAATATGTATGCTATTTGGTTTGAAATAATTTTCCGTTTACATTTTCTTATCCGACAACTGAAGGAGTAGCAGTCTCCAAATAGTTTAAGAATTATTTCTATAAATCCTCAAAAATATAAATTGCAACTCTCCGTGTATCTTAAAAAATATGTATAACAATCCCTATGACAGAAAACAAGAAAGTAACCAATGCAAGTGTGTGTGTGTGTGTGTGTGTGTGTGTGTGTAATCCCACTAGTCCCTAGTTTCTACCCAAGGTATTAGGGGCATTCTGATTTTGCTGGACAGATTTTCCAACCTCTCTGTTCTCATCTGTCAAATGGGAACAGTAATATACTTGCCTCAAAGTTGTGCAATGAGGATTAACTGAACTAGTAGATGTAGCCGTATCCCTGACACGGAGGTGGTATTTGTGCTTTTAATTCATAATCTTGTACCCAGACATGGAACAGAGGCTTGTATGATGCATTTCCAATTAACACATGAGAAGATGGATGGTTGCAAGAGAAGCCCTTACTCATGCCTTGACAACTTAAACTGTTGTTTAATAGGTTACATATGTATCCATACTTGACAAATACAAAAGATTACTTCTCTTGGTCATTGCTTAGTAACTCCAGTAAGCAATAAATTACATGAAATGTATTAAAGTAGATATCTCTAGTGTTATATAAGCATGGTATCAGGACAAAACCCACTTATTCTTCTATCAGGAAAAAAATGCTGATATTATTTAAATGCAGAAAATGGTTTATGTACATTGAAATAAAGATAACAAATCAATTTAGAGACCCGAGACTTATATTACTTTATGTAACTATATATGTAATAAATCATTCTGTATCATTGAATTAATAGAAATGGGATATATATGATCAGGTAAGCATTTCCTGTTGATTTTACTGACAAATTGCAATTCTTTCATGGCTCATGTGCACATAACTTGCTGAGATAAATTCTAACTCCTGCACAAAACTTGGTGTTACATGAACACTAAATACTACTAAAAAAATCTTTCTCTTTTCCTCTCTCCTCCTCCTCTCTTTCCCTCTACCCTTACCCACACAAACACAGGCATTTTCCACACACACATGTGCACGCACAAACACACACACACACGCAGTCTCTGTGCTTAACTGCATAGGAA
Source organism: Mirounga leonina (assembly GCF_011800145.1). Classification (NCBI taxonomy): domain Eukaryota; kingdom Metazoa; phylum Chordata; class Mammalia; order Carnivora; family Phocidae; genus Mirounga; species Mirounga leonina. The sequence goes on from NW_023270268.1 coordinate 46,542,979, forward strand.
ATGTTTATTTTCCAGACTACAGAAAACAAACGTTATCTCGAACACTGAAAGTCCTTCCTTTTCCTGGCTTGGAAACACTAAGTCATACTGAGTTGCTTGTAGATTTTCTTTAGCTAGCATGTAGGTTTATTTAAAGAATAAAGTTGTGAGGTCAAAATGACTCAGGAATTTGTAATGCACAATTAGAGCTTTTCACTTTTAGGTCACCAGTTTATACTTGACTGACTTGGTATTAGTTAAGGATTGGTAATAATGTGTTGTTTAGTTTCAGAAGAATGTTGATAACTCACTGCAACCTTACCTGTTTTGATCTAAGTATGACCTAGAGTTGGTGCTTATTAATATATTTCTTTCCAGATAAAGCCAAGTTCAAAAAATTAAATAAAAGAGTATACCCAGTAAGAGTTGATGAATAAGAAGCAGCTAATGTATTCATCTACAACTGTGACTTCTGTTGTTTGATATCTTTCTGAAAGTAAAGTCTTAAAATGACCCAAACTTGTACTTCTATATTTTTAATTGCACTGTCATTAACATCAGCAAGGAATAATAATTGTAGCTGTAGTAGATAACTTGAACAATATATAACTTGAACAGTCATAAAAAATATATATCCAAATGTATGTATGTTTGGAGATACATATATATATGTATAATCATATATATAATTATATATATAATAATTGTAGCTGCGGTAGATAACTTGAACAGTATATAACTTGAACGGTCAGAAAACAAATATATATGTATATTCAGATGACTGCATAAATGAGTCCTGATCTTCCTAGCATATCACTTAGTAGTGTTAAGGTCATAGAAATAATTTGTTATGATCTATCTTATGTAAAAGCCTATGAGGTTACTTTGTTTTTTCTCACCCAAAAGATGTCAGAATGTGTTTTTTAAAGAACTTTTGAATAACTTTTGTGTTAATTTAATGTTAACATCGAAGACAGATAAATTTAAATCTTGTTGTCAGCCAAAGAGTGAATCAAGCTTATGTGGGTACAATGTATAATGCCACCACTCAAGGAATTCTGCAGAGAAGATAATTGTCTAGAAATTGGGTAAAGAATTGTCATCTTCCTTCTTTGGAAACTCTTGATTTTAAAAATAATCGAGAGTAAATAGGCTCGAATGCATCACCTCAAGCTGTGCCACATGGGCACCTAAATTTCTTGCTAAATGCCACCAAATGGCTGCATTTCTTACAGCTTGTGGCTAAATTCTGAGAGGGTAGATGCCTTCACCATAACTATATTTTCTCTCTGAAGTTTTCATGGTTTCTTGTGCTAATTTATATTAAGTTAAAGCCAAAAAAGCTGAAGCTAGCCAAACTTAGTCCGGAGAGTTAGGCTTGCTGCCAAATTAAAGAGATAGGTTGGTCTCAGTATTCTTCATTGGTTTCTCAGTCTTACCTTTGCGACCGTAAGTTCTTGATTTGAGCTGAGGTGACCCAGGTGGCTTTGTGTCCTCAAGCACTAATTCAAAGAAGGTCATTTCAGCTGCTGAATATTCAAGGAGGTATCCTGGTTCAAGGTTGCTTCAGCCCATACCTCAAGGGATGATCCTCAGATTTCTGCAGCCTCCTCTAATCTCATAATTATTATCTTGGTCCTGCACATAATTAAATATATAATTAAATGATGGGAATGAAATAGAAGTATGGCTGCCAGCAGTGGTAATCCCCCAACCAGGATGACCAGTACTGTGCTGATAATAATGTTACCACCCTGTTAGTGCTTCTGAAGATACGATATACTTGGGAAAAAATGTGGATACTGAAATTGTCCTTGACTTTTTTTAAAATCTGAGAATCAAATGAAACATGTAATTCCTTGTTAGTAAACATCATTAAGAGAAATGGATGTAGACTTGTATATCATATAAACGGACATACTTTATGCATATTAAGTTTTTGAAAAGATACTGTAATAGCAGATCGTCTGCCCAGCAGGGTTCCGGCCAGACCTGACATTTCTTACTCCCTTTCTTTAAGTGTAACACGCCATCAGCTTTCAAGAGGCAGTGAAGGATAGGTGTAGGCATAAAACCACAACTTTAGGAGCTGCCTTCCCTGGATCCAAAGTTTACACTCACTCCTTAGTAGCTGTATGACCTTTGGTAACTCCCTTGACGCTCTATGCCTCCGATTCCTCCGATGTACCCTGCTAAATGGGAGTCTATCTGCCTTGTTGAGGTGTTGTGAACCTTATAATACATGCATGTCAAGAACTTACGGAATTTTCATGGCACACAATATGTACCATATACACGTTAGCCATCATTAAATCTTAATTTTACGTGCACACTTTCTAATATCTGTCTTGTTAAAGGTATACATGCAATACACAAAGAAATGAAAACCAAAACTAATGTGGCAGTTTTAGCAAAATGTTTAAGACCTCCAGTTCTGAACTGGACAACCTGGGTCCATGTCAGTTGCGAGCTCTGTGACTTTTAAATGTGTGATGGAACCTGACTGAACCTCAGTATCCTCATTTGCGAAATAAGGCAGTAATAATATCTGATCTGTAGTTGCTGTGAAGATTAAATGGGATGACACGTTTAAAGCACTAAGACCAGTGCCTGGCAACTTCGTGAGCATTCAATACGTGTTAGTGATTGTTCCTGTTACTACTTTGATGATGAAGTGAACATGAAAAGTATTAATATACAAGAAACATTATATACTAAGATTCTGTGTATATAGGGTTTCCATTTTGCTAATGAGAATTGGTATTGGTATTCTCTACTAGGCAGGGAACAATGTTTCTGTGTTCTGGTATTTATGTCTCTTTACGGTTATGCTCTAATAAGTAAATAGCATTTACTTATTAGGAAAATGGTAATCTGTATTACCCTTATCCTTGGTTGAGCTATTGAAATTTTTTTTGAGCTATGATATTTTTAAAAATCTCTGGATACTGTCTATATCTATGGTATTTTCGCTCTGGATCAATCAGTTAAGTAAAGGAAATGCTTTGTTAATGATATTACCTGCCCGCCTCTGTTGTACAGCCATATTCTAGCCACTCATTAAGTTGAACAGTACTGGAAGTAAAATCAGCTCATCAATAACATCAAAATGGGAATAAAATATAATAGCAAAGAAGTCATTGTTTCTTCTGTAAAATAAAGATCATAAGACCTGGTATTTCCCCATCCGTTGGGAGTGTTGTAAAGATTATGAAAACAGTGTTTGCAGAAAGTGACTCTATGCCAGGAAGGCAGATAGAACATTAGGAAAGAGGTGACCAGTATTGCATGATGGCATTTATTTTATATGGTAACATCCTTTCTTTCATTAACAGGAAATTTTAGGGCAATCCACTTGCTTATTAGGAGCGAGGAGGGCGAATGAATTCTTAAAAGGATTCATCCAGGCTTCCTTATAATAAAGTAAACCTTTAAGAACATGTTTTCCATAGAATTAGAAACTTAGAATTTCCTAGTAACAGTATATTCATCACCTTGTTTGGGGAGCAGATTTTAAGCATGATCACAGGAAAACACCTGTTTTGACACTCTGGGAAAGGTGCAAACATACGGGCAAACTCCATCTAGGTGTAGAGTAAACAAGAGTGCTTTGGCTAGCATCCTGCAAGGAGTTGGGTCTGAACGGTCTGCTCCAGCTTCTGCTGCTGCCGCTGCTGCTAATACTGCTGGGAAGGAAAAGGGGCTGACCTGGCACATCCTTTACTCTTGGTGCTGCCGCAGTCACTCAGGAAATGTTGTTTAAAGGGAACCTTCTGGATCCTTTTCATGGCACCATGGCAAGAAGAAGCTGTATCTTATCTATTGAAGATAAAGCATGGAGTTGGCTAATGGATGCTGGTGAGTGAATAAGGCATATGGGGAGCCAGTTCACCAAGGTATCTTTTGGGAAAGGGCTGATCTCCCAAAGACTGACATGGCGCCCCTTGGAAAATGGCCTCTGATTATCTGAGCATCAGAATGTTGTTTTAGAGGGGAGTCCTAGTTTTCACACTTGTGACCTGATCTGTGATCTTATATATATATCTTCCATAAATGAAGTTCATATGTATTCCCAGCTTTGCTACTTGAAGATACTAATCCTGAAGTTTGTTAGATACCTCAGTATATGGAACAAAGTTTCCACTGTAATTTCCACTATTTAATTTTTACTCTTGTTTTTCATATGACCCACAGTGATCTAAAAAAAAATTATGACTTTTTAGTATATGAAAGCAGTTTTTCCTCCTTTCAATTCTAAATGAGCACCTCCTTTTTTAAACAGCAATGGAGTATAGAATTTTAACTTAAACTATTTAGTATGCATAGTTCTTGCCAGGAATATTCTTTTCAATTTAAGATAATTATGTAAGCAAATTAGTAAGATATTGGATATATTAGATAGTTGCACAGGATGGGTCTTTGACATTGCTAATATATTTATGTACCAGTACAAGGTAGTTTCCTTGACCAAGTTTCTCTGTCAGTAAAATGAATAATTTGAATGAGCTATCTCAATTTTTCTCACTCTAAAATTTTATTTTCCCATTTTGACAAAGCCTGCCATATGACTTAAGATACATATATATCTCTTTCCTCTTATAATTTAGAACACACACGAATATATACCAATTAATAGTTCACCTGTGTCTTTCATTTAAATTGGAAGATATAGACATAATAAGTTTGCCATAAAGGTATAGACCAAGTTTTCCTAGAATAATTATGTTTAATAGGTATTGCATAAAAAAGGTAGACAATTAAGTTTAGGAATTCATGGTAGCATTATAAATGCTCTGACAAGCCGTGCAGGAAGATAACTGTTAAACTTTTAAGAAATTTATTTGACCACAACGCCTTCTCCTCCCATCCCTGTACATACACGCACACGCGTGTGGGTACACACACACACACACACACACACTTTTTGAGGAGTGCCTTTTCTCATGTGGTATATCAGCCAGTGAATAGTTATTGAGCACCTGCTGTGTTTCCAGGCTGACTAAGTACAGGGATATGATTGTTTGCACATTTGTAAAAAATTGCTCCCCTTGTGATGCTTAACAACAGGGAAACACAAATTTAGATTATCTGGTCTTATTACTTCAGTAGGATACTTCAGTAGCGATAGAATGTATATTTTTAAACAGCCAGTAAGGATTTTTCTGTTTCCACTGAAAATAATCCTGACATACCATAAACTCAAAAGAACTCTATAAATGCATCGATGCTGCTACGTCACATTTGGTGACACTTAATCACTTTTTGAGTACTGTCTTCCACATTTTTTTGTTTGTTTTAGTTTTTATTGGTTTGATTGTTGAAACTGATGTTCATGAGTGGGATTGACAGCATAGGTCAGAAAGACAAACTGTAATTGGGTTTTTATATTTTATTCAATAAAGTCAGAGTATTAATATTTTTCAAGTCCATTTCCATTTGGTTTCTACCATAGGGGCTCACTCAGTCTTTCCTTACCCAAACCTATCATATTGAAATGATTGTGTTTTAAAATATTAAGTTTCAGTTCAAACCAACATCTAAACTTTGGTACTGTTTATACAAGAAAAGTATTTTTAAAGGGAAATTCAGATTCATCACCCCCTTCCCTTATCAATTCTCAGTTCTCTCAAATTGAAAGTACTAGCTACCTGCGCGGTACTTACTATTATGTAATATAAGGGCTATTTCATTTTATAAAAGTGGTGGACCCTTAGTGACTTATGGGACATAAGTAAATTTGCCCAACAAGAACTGCTTTGATTGTGCATGTTATTAACTGTATATCTGTATCACTATGTCTATATGGTGAGGGATGGAAATCAGCCTTTCCTAACACAAGCTGATTTCAGCTTCTTGATACCAAGTAAAAGATTATTATTAATATTTTAGGTAACTTGGATTTAAAAACATATGTAAACAAATACCTTGAAGTCAAGAATTGCACACGTAGAGCTGCCATCAACTGGCAGATTTTCTTCTCATTTAATTCTGAAACAAGCATAAGACAGCACCCATGGTTAATTTGTTTCTAATCTTGAAAAAAAAAGATAGTTCCCAAGTAAGGCTGATTCTTTTTATTTTGGCACATATTAGGAATTATTAAAGTTCTGTCAGAGTTTATATTTCCTTTCTGACTTGATTTTATCCTGATCCTTAAAACAAAATTGCCTTAGGGTCTGTCTCTTGTACCTGTTGGATGTTTAATATTCAGTGGGCCCCCCAGATGAGTTCCTGAGGCCTTGTGAGTCGTTGAAGAGCTGTGAACAGTGGTTAACAAGCTAGAAGGAGCTCTCTGGACAACAGTATTACGAAGTCCAGTTTCAGGAGAGTCTTAGTGAGAGGTTTATCTGAGGGTGCGTTTAACACCTAGTACGTTAGCCACATTTTCCTGTCTTCCTCCTCTTTTCTTCTTCCCTTTACTTCTGTGTCATCCTGTTCTAATTTCTGAATGCTCTTTGTCCAATTGCTTCTTTTTCTTCCTATTCTTTTTCTCTTAACTCATTGAGTTCCTCAGTCTTCCTAATCTGATCAGAATACAAAGTGATGTATTTGATAAAGCATTCGTTGTTCTTATTTCAAAAGCAATTTTCGTGATTTCTCAAGTTAAAAATCAGCTCAGTTTAAAACTTCTATTACATTTTCTCCTCCAATAATGGACAACTTCGCCTTTTAATTTCTGCTGCCTTGTGGGTTAGCATCCTGTGGTTTGATATATTTGTAAATTTCCTTATCTTAATACGAATGTGATAATGACAGGACTTAGGCATTTTTATGTCACCTGTTAGATTTTTAAGCTCAAATACAGTAGGCATACTGTAATATGTCTTCCTTACTTTTCTTTCTAGAACTAGAGCTCCATATCCCCCCCCCCAACTGTGTTTTTGGCTCTCTTATGGGATGCTAGAATGGCCTGTCTCCATGTATTTCGTTGCATTTTGCCATTGCTTCTTGTGTTCTGTCGGGGAATTTTGGTGATTCTTTTCAAGCGCTACCTGAGCTCTGTGCTAGTTGTTCCATTCCCTCAGGGTCTCATGCTGTGTGGTCATGTCTCCACTTGCTCTGCCCTGTCCATTGACAGAGCCTGGGTTACCTGATGGCTGCCTCTATACCCTTGTGAGGGCGGGAATATTCCTCCCCCTGCTGCTACGATTGAGCCCATGCTGGGTACCACGTTGCCCTCTACACTTGCTTTCAGTTGTTAAGGCTTCCCAAGCTTTGGCTGTGGCTCAGTGATCCTGCTGTCAAAACCCTGAAGCTTTTCTAGCCTCGACACTCAGTGGTAGCAGCAGGTGTTGGGATTTCTCCAAGCCCCTAAGACCCTGGGAGCACAAGAATGGCCGTTTGACATAGACCTCAGGACTTTTCAAAGCACCAAGAAACATCTGCGGAAGACATGTAAAGGTAAGACTCTGATTTTTCCAGGAAGCTGTTCTAGAACTAGAAACCTATAGCCATGGATTTAACGTGGACTAAAGAGCTGAAGAATGTCCTTGGGGAACTCTGTGCTTGATGACAAAGCCAGCATATGAGTCTTAGATTGGATAACTACTTATTAAAACACCTCTTTTAGGAGTTCGGTATGATGTTAACATTTCTAACCTATTTTATTTATATTAAACTTGGCATTTAATAAATTTATAAAAATATTTTTTTCCATTCTTTCATTGGAATCTACGAAGCACTTCTTTTCTCTTTCACAATCTGCATTGTGTATCCAGTAAGAGAAATCTCAAGAATGAAAACAGTTAAAACAAAAATAAAACAGAAGTTATTTATGTTTCCAAAGCCTGTATTTTATTTACCTGTTAATGTTCAAAACCAGAAACATTCAATTTTATACCCTCAAATTCTTTAAACCCAAATTTCTAAAGCCATAATTAATTCAAAAGGAATAGGAAGAGCTGCTCAGATCGTGGTAGTGCAAGGGTACGTTATTGTCCTTTGTCAAAAATCACTGCTTAGCATTCTAAATGTAGCACTCGTTTTTCTTTTAGGGCTTTATTTCTGGTTTTTTAAAAGGGAATTATTCCCTGCCCCTAATTTTTTGGGAAAAAAAAAATCACTCCATATGGGTGTAAATAACCTGGATGAAGGGTGTGGGGGTGGGTGGGAGAGAGATATCAGCAGCATCTTGGAGTGAACAACACAGATCATCTCTTCAGCATTATTTATAACCCTTTATTCTTTACCCTGCCTCCATTCATAAGCATTAATCTGGGAAGGGAGGTTAAAGCAGCTCTTTTAGTGTGAGATCTTCAGTGGCCTTACTCTCCATTCATGTCTTCTTTTTTCTCCTTTGTTTTCTTTTCCATATGGACTCAATCTGTTAATTGATTCCCTGTAGTTGGAATCCAGGCTATTAGCTGTCACGCTGAAACTCCTTCATTTCAATAACTAAATATGTAACTGAGGTTTTAAAAATGAAAAAGAAGAATGTTCACTAACAGCTGTACAAAACGAAGAATCAGACTTTTTGATAGTGCTTATTTAGGATGCTTATTTTTAAAACTAAAAGATGTGCAATGAAGTATTTTATTTACACTTGAAAAATCCCAATTTTATTTCCTCTAGACCTCAAAAGTATAAGTAAATGGAATGTTTTGAAGGCTTTCTACTGTGTTAAATTAGGTAATTGATTTCATATGTAAAAACAGAAAAGGAAAACTGTAATGCTTTAATTCTTAACATTTATAATGAGTTTACAGTTTTTGAAAATGTAAGGCACAGTCTCAAGCCAGGAGTTTGCATTATTCTTAGGTTGGCTTATGAAGTGCACTTCCCTTTTTCTGTTTATTTAGAATTCTTATATTCCTCTAGGACAAGAATTGAAACAATATATATAATTGTCATATTACATAATATATTATGTTGTAGATTATTTATTATGTTAATCATATACTTAATACAATTAAATATTTAGAGTGATAGATTGATGTTATTATAGGCATTTACAAAATTATTTTAAAACTTTAAAATTACTTAAAATATCTTTAACAGAACATAATGAATTAGTGGTATCCACTGTGTTTAATGTAAGGGACAAAGTAACTTCACATAAGCTGAACTCAGTACAGCAATATTTAGACTTCAGTGATTTCTTTTCTTAGGACGTACAGAAAAGGTACATGATATAAAATATTGGTGCCATGGAGCTCTCAGCCACTACCTGAATAGAAAAAAATCTATTGAATAAACAAAGGAATGACCCTTTTGCAGATAAGGAAGCAGAGGACTGCTAATTCACAGTTTTTAAGCCCAGAGCCAAGACCAGAATGCAAATCACTGAATTCTAATCCCATGCACTTGCCTCTACGCGATGCTGTTTGCTGAAGTTGCGGTCCATTCGAGCGGCCATCCTGCTAGTGTCTGCAGGGCAGTGAATAGATTCTAGGAATTAAAGTGATTTTCTGCAGTATCAAATGTGTCTGATCATGGCTGATAAACATGGGCTCACTTCTGCAGTGTAGCCTGATTGAGGCCTTTAGAATTGCCCTTTTATTTCTGCCTTGTTTAGTGTGGCTTTCTTTATTTGAGGATTTTGAAAAGTACAGTGGAAGAATCATTAAAATATTTTTGTTTGAAGGGAGTATTGAACTTCTGGCATGCCATTTATTTCAGTTTATCCCATACGTTTGACAGGTTTCTGAAAATTTAAATTCCTAAAATTGAAAAGATTAGATCTTTGTATATATATAGGCAGTTCATTTTCTGTTTCTAAGCAAAAAAATTTTAATTGATTTCCATTGTTTCCAAAGTTGAAAAATCCCTCAGCTTGCATCTTTAAAGATGTCTGTTTATTTGTGATATCATGAAAGTGGAAAGAGTGCACATTCTTGGTGCTACAATTAGAATACGTATGTGAAATTATTTGATATATTTATTAATTAAGTGCTTTCTGGTTGTCTGACTTAGAGTTATTACTTCAAAATCCAAATTCTCCCTGACTTGACTCGATACCCATCATCATTTAATAGGGCCATTCCCAGGCTCCTTTAATGTGATTTTTTTGGGAGGTATAATTGTACTCCAATCCCCTTGAATGATGCCCAAGTTGGATTCAAGACCCAATATGGACCTAAGAGAAAAACTAAGAATGTTAACTCTGAATGCTCTTTTTTAGGAAGTTCAATTTGAAAAATAGCAGGAGTACTTTTGGGATAGGAATTTATAACACTTATTTTAGAAAAAAATATGAAGTATTTGTTCACTGAAAGTCTTAGCAGTCCTAGCCTAGTTCTCAAAATAAGGTTCTTAATCCCCATCATAATGATCCTTGGGTATTTATTTCTGCCATCACTCAGCTCATAAGACTGGTACCTCTCAGTTCACACTGTTTACTCTTTCCCATGTATTCCTGTCCTTTCTTGGAGAGAATGAGAGCTGTCTGGACTGGTGGACAATGAGCAGAGGTTCTAATTAGTTGTAACCCCTGGCCATGAGTGCTAGTTCCCAAATTCAGTCCTAACATTTTCATGGCATAGTGCCATCAAGATGCTTCTGCCTGAGACTCTTTTCAACTCAGTCTTGGACTACTGTTCACTCACTGGCTCTTTGACCTTAGAAAGAAAGTCTACTTACTCTCTCAGTTGTAGTCTCACACGCTCTAAAATATGAAGAGTATCATCTCCTTGTCAGGGTTTTTATGAAGATTTAATTTAATTTAATTTAATTTAATTTAATTTAATTTAATGAGACCGTGTATGCCAAGCACTTAGCACATAAGGCTAGCATATAGAAAATAGCCAATAAATTGTTGATGCTATTACGTGATTTTCCCAAGGTCACACAACTAGAAAGTGATTGAGTCAGAATTCAGACCCAAGTCTGTCTGACGGGAAAACCAAATGAGACAGGAATACGTACACGTTTTCCATACGCAACAGCAACAAGGGGAACCATGAAGCAAAAACTCATGCTGTCTCTGAACTCTGACTCTTCTTCTCATATGGACTCATACCTTTTATGATGCATAAATCATAATGTCATGTATGCTGATGGGGTAAGTAGCATAGTTCAGTGGTTTAGAGACAACTCTAGAGGTAAAGCTCCCAAGGATTGGAATTTCAGCCCTGCCACATGCAAACAGTGCGTTTTTAGGTAAATTCCATACATACCCCGTAAACAGTTCTTCGTCTGTATATGAAGCTAATAATAGTATCTATTGTACTGCATTATTGTGGACAGTAGATGATAGAAATTAAAGAACACCTCCGATAAGTGACTTTTATTAATAATTGATAGAGAGGTAAATATTTATTTAAAAATGAAGTATGTTCACAGCATGAAATGCGTGGTTGGTGAAAATCAGAACCCATACAGTGTTAGATACGGATAGGATCTTGGTCATTAGATGTCATTCCTCTCTCCGAGAATCTGTACGCTTTCCCTGTCAAAGACATTTTACCTTAGTGGCAGGCCAGCAGAGAAAGGGGGAAAAGGCATTGAAGATCAGAACTGACCCAAATATGGAGTGGTGGTACCATCCAGAAGGTAGGTGAACTTCTCTCAATCTGGGTTGATGTCAAGGACTGGTGTCAGTGTCACTAGATGTTGAGAATAGTCCCGGTTATGCAGATGGTAGGATTATCATTCTTATATTCTTTCTTTTTTGAAGCAGAACCTAGACCAGCAGCTGGGGCTCTAGTTCTGGGAAGAGTGAGTTAACCTGGGCTAAGTCGAGTGTCAAGGGTTAGCCTTGAATACTAGTCAGACCAGGGACTTTCCTTCCTAGATTCTCGACTTTCTGAAGTCAGAGACGTTCATTCTACTTGTTTGCAGTGTTTTACCGTAGAGTCTGGGAAACATTGGGCACTTGATGCATGCTTGATAATTAAGTAAAAGAAGAACTCATTTAAGGATATTGTGGCCACCAAAGGGATTGGAAAGCAGGGCTGCCCTGCAGGAAGCATAGGGCGCCTGGGGCTCCCTCAGGGACGGAGGGAAGAGTTAAGGCAGATCCTGTGGTGGACCAGGGAGCTGAATGTACCTAGTCTTTGTAATGACTGTCAGTGTAGCCTGATTAATGAATGTAGGAATAAAGTATTGCAAGTTTTTAAAACTTTTCAAGAGTTTAGAGAAAAGAATTTAAAAAATCGAAATCTATTAGAATCATGTACATTAGCTTTTCATACAGTTAAAAATGGTATTTCTAACTTTAAAACTCAATTTTGGTGCCAGGGACTTGAGGAAAAATGTATCTGTAAATCTTCGTTATATATGTGTGTGTGTATATATATATATATATATCCTTACATAAAGAAATCATCAAAATACGGTCTTAAATATGTAATATTGTGACATAATTTGTAATACATGGACATAAAATGAAGAGTTTATGCAGATGTTGTGGGAAGTCAGAGTGTAATTCTAGAATTTGAAATATTTGTGGGGGACTATTTGTAAAACATTGAGGCTTTTTAATTACAAATTTCATTCCTCTTTTGATGTAGATTTCCCCAAATAATAAGATGAAAGCATCTTTCCATCAAAGTCTGTATTAAAAACATGAAACACACTAAAAAGAAGAAAATTAACTATGCTTAGTGTTAAACCTAACCGTTTTTGTTGATACTTAAGTTGCCGTAAAGGTGTTTTTAGGTATTCCTGTTAGTTGGTATAGTATGTGGCAGACACATTAGCTCCTTGCCGTCAAGGCCAGGATATTGTGTGCTGGCACCTGAAGGACAGTTGTTTAGAAAACTTCAACTGAGAGTTAAAAATCACACCAAATGTTTCTGCGAACATTTGTGTCTCCTTAATTTGAAAAAGACCATATGTTACAGTAGTGCTTCTATAATATTAAGATAGTGTGGAACTTCCCTAGTATCTCGAGAGCAAACTCTTAAATCACGTGCTAAGTCATTGCACATTTAAAAATTTTTGCTTTGGGGCGCCTGGGTGGCTCAGTCGTTAAGCGTCTGCCTTCGGCTCAGGTCATGATCCCAGGGTCCTGGGATCGAGTCCCGCATCGGGCTCCCTGTTCCACGGGAAGCCTGCCTCTCCCTCTCCCATTCCCCCTGCTTGTATTCCCTCTCTCGCCATGTCTCTCTCTGTCAAATAAATAAATAAAATCTTTAAAAAAAAAAATTTTTTTTTTGCTTTGCAAAATACCCATTAATGTGAAGGTAAACAAAAAATTGAGTTTGAAGTGGCAAAATCACCACCAACAGATATACCTTATATTGTAGAAAGTGGGGCCTTTCTGTGTTTTTCTTTTCCAGTGTGACTGTAAACTTGGCCCCTTCCTCTTGTTCTCCTTCTCTTCCCACTCTCTCTCTCTCTACGTGTGTAGAGACGGAAATGCACACACACACAGGCTTTTGCTTTTACCATAAAAGATTTACACCAGAACAGCAATTGCATGTTAACTCCCTATAGTCCTTTCTAATCATTTGCTTTTATGGCCTTGTGTCCCTGAATTCTAGAGGGTTGAGCATACTCTGTGTGTGTGGAAACACCCCCGTAGTGCTTTTCTTTTCTTTCCTGTTATTTCCTGATGCCTGGTTTTAGTTTATCTCAGCCATTCATCTTGTGAGTTTTAATTAGGTAGTAAGTTAGAGATGTTACTGAAGCAGTATGTAATAACTAGCAAAAATTCAACTCCTTGTGAAGTCCTGTACACATGAAATAACCAAGATAACTGAGTACCAGTTTTTCTCTTCCCAACCTTGCCTGGGATATGTTCTTAGCAGTTCTAATCTGTTGTTTTACCCTTTTAAAAAACATGATGGGAAGTGGTACAAATCACAACAGTGCAGTCTCTCCTCGAGGAGAGTTTTGTCATTGGAAATAAAAGGGTCAGCGCGAAGAGGGGGAGTGCTCTAAGAAAGTGAGCAGTGTTTGGTCATTGTCACCATTCTTGATTTCCTATCTGGAAACCTCTCGTGTACTAATGATCACAATAGTTGTGGTGATACTCTGTCTTAGACCCTACACCAAATACCTAAATAAAATTACTTTAAGAAAATAAGTCATCTGTTTTTACTTTCAGAGTCCAGGATTGAGGGATTGAGCTTATACTTTCTTTTATGTAATATTCATTTTGAAACTGTGTTGATATATTTGCAAACAAATGTTTAATAAACTCCCACATAACAAAGGAGTACCTAACGGTATCATAGTAAGATTGCTGCGTGGAAATAGAGCCCTTTAAACAGGACATCTCAACTCAGAGGAAAGTTTGATTTTAGGTTCATTAGAGAACCAAAATTGTTTTGTTTTGTTTTGTTTTTAAGATTTTATTTATTTATTTGACAGAGAGAGACACAGCGAGAGAGGGAACACAAGCAGGGGGAGTGGGAGAGGGAGAAGCAGGCTTCCCGCCGAGCCAGGAGCCTGATGGCAGGCTCAATCCCAGGACCTCGGGATCATGACCTGAGCCGAAGGCAGACGCTTAATGACTGAGCCACCCAGGCGCCCCCCAAAAATTTTTTTAATGTCTTTAGTGGATTTAAAAGTAACAGATTGAAAGTAAATTACTTAAAAAATATGAATTGAATTGACACTTTATTTTTATTAACAGAATCTCAAATTGATTTACAACTATCCTTTAATTACTTTTAAGTTATACTTTTCCATTCAAAAGATATTTTAAAGTTAGATTTCATGTTTAAGGCTTAACATGGGCCATTTTCTACCTCTCAAATCCACCGATTCTTATGGAATTGGGTCCGTTTCTACTTGAGCTTTATAATATTTGTGGCACTTTTGATGGAGTTAGGAGCTGTACGGCAAAGAAGAGTAAAAATCATGTAAGAAGGCTGTGGACAGAGAGCTGGACTTGGACTCAGTTAATGAGTTTCCTGGGACAGTTCCGCATTTAATCACCATGGTACTTTGTATCATGTGTCCTCAGAAGCATACCCCTCATTTTGCCTCCCTGGATGTAATGAAATCTAATGGAGATAATGCACAGCACAGCACCTTTTGTAAAACTCTGCTTTATCTTGTTTGTGAAATAATTCATTTATCTGAAAAGCCCTGTCAATCCAAGTTGTAAAAGTAAACTGTGAGAAGTAAGCCTTTTCCAGAATCCTGCCCACTGATGACACACCTGTGTATCACTCATGAACACTAAAGTTGAAAGTATAATTATTGTTTTTATAATATAATTGGTGATATAAATTTTAATCTGTTTGAAACAAAAGTGGTGTTGGGGGTGGGGGAGAGTCCAGACTCTTCTTTTCCTTCAAGATAAGCCATAAATTGTAAAAGTCGAGGTCACATTTAAAATTTATTCTACAGTTATGAAATGGATTTCTGTTGCCCCAAAGAATTTTCCAAGAGAGAAAATGCATGTAATGGGAAGAAAGAAAAGGTACAGAAAACAAGCACCTTCCCCTAAGGAGAAAATGTATTTTTAACACTAGAGAATATAGAACTTGCTGTATCAACAAAGTATATTATTTCACCAAAGAGCTGGATAAGCTAGTGTGTATTTATTGAATAAATGAGCGTGTGTTGGTGAAAATTAAAGAGTGAGTGGATGAATGAATGGATAAGTTTAGTAGTAACACATTCTTCTTATTTATTATTTTTAGGAAAAAAGAGTTATTTTAAAATACTACCAAGAATTCACTGAAAGAAACTGGGTGAAATTCCTCATTTTTTCCTGTGGTAACAGCCAGTTGTTACAGTAGGATGAGAACTTCCTAGGTTATAAGATACTGTTTTTGTAGGTTGAATTACCCTCCACTTACAGAGCTTTGGGGAATCTGTAGATGAGAAAACACAAACCTTAAGCAAAAGGGCAGTTAGTACTATTCTAAAAATAAACATTGATCCATGTAATCGCATTCTAAATAAAATAAACAGAAATGAATTAAGAAAATTACAGTGGTTTCAAAGAATTTAGTGTATTTTATTTTCCATCCCTGTTTTCATTTGGATTTTATGGCAATTGTCGTTAAAGGAACACCACACACTACATAGTTTTGGACTTCAGCCAGCCGCGCAACACCCAAAAGTACGTTGGATGTCTTTGCTGTATAAAAAAGGCACTATAAAAAAAGCACCACAACTGTCATGGCAGGTTTTTAACTGCTGGAGAAAAGGTTTGAGGAAACAGGTTAAATATTAATATGGAAATGAGGCTTTTTTGGAAGTCTGGGGACATTATGGAGAGCATAATAAACCTTACCACAGCCTGGGAACAGAAACGAGGTGGGAATCTGAAGAGAAAGGAAGAGCCTTTGCCGACAGTGAAGCAAGCTCTCATCAGCCCAAGTACTGGCTATCATGCCCTCTCATGGGGCTCATTCCCCTGGAATGTATCCCTTGTGCTAAATAGAGTACTTATGTAAACACACACTGTAGACATTTGAAAATACTTGAATAACAGTTCTTCAGGGCTTACCATGTAATTATTGCTAGCTGTTGCATTTATTTATCTTGGTACTAATTTATAGGGCTAGTTTTTGACTTGTGTTACCTACAGTGTCTTGTTTCATAGTTTGGAAAAGTACATAAACAATATTTAAGAAAAATGCAAACATCAGTGGCTTTCTTGAGCGAGCAGAACAACTGAAAACTTGTTTCTTATTATTTTGTAAGTGAATCGCTTAATGTAACATTATATCTATGGCATGTTAAGAAATGAAAAGATAAAAAAAATTAGAAAAAGAAATGAAAAAGAATGGAAACTTGCACTTCTGAATGAACAGCTTATCAAAACACTAGCTTTTGATTTTATCTGAACTTTCCTGTAGAAAGTTTTTACTATTGCTACAAAGCCTTGAGGCAATTACTGAACTAGAAAAGCTGAATATCATTTCTGACTAATCTATTAGTCATCCTAATAATAGGAAATTATTTAATTCCTACTTCATAGTAGTCCATCTTGAACAATAAAATCATATAGCCCACTCAAAGATATTTCAGGAAAATTCGTGTGATGCTTTGAAAAAAATAGGACTTAAAAAGTGTGCACAGTAAATGTTTTGTACTGTGCTACTGTTTTATTCCTCATTTCTCAACAGGAAAGCTAGGAAAGTTAGCTGAGAAGGACCTTGAGGTTTATAGTTTGGGTGATCAGGGATGGGGCATTGCCGTTTGCCAGTGTAAGAAATATAGGTGTTAGAATTGACGTGTTCTCTTTCTGTGGAGAGAGAGTAAGCAGGAGTAGATCACTGATTTGGTTGGGTAGTTGACTTTACAGAGAAAGCATCTGAAAGCCACTCTAGCACTGATAGCGCTGTCCCAGGTTAGTGCTGTATTATATTCAGAGAGACAATGGATGGGGAGAAGAAGGGATGTAGAGACAAATCTTAGTGCATCTCTCTCTAATCAGCAGTCGGAAAGGAGAGAAGCTAAAGAAAGTGAGAGGGAACAAGAAAGGCCAAAGAGAAAAGAAGGAAGTAGTTAAGGGTGCAGATGCTACAGATAGGACAAGAAATGAAAAAAAGGTCACTGACCGGCAGTGAAAAGGACAGCAGTAACCTTTAAGAGAGCACTTTGAGTCGAATTGGAAGGGAGGAGGGAGGAGGTAGACTCTTCAGCTCAAACCAGATTCCAAGAAGATGAGTCACTAGTAAGAAGATATGTATGAGGACTCAACAAGTTTAGACAACTCTATAAAGAAATTCAGTAACAAAAAGAAGAGAAGAAGTGGGTGTCAGCTGGAGAAATCAGCAGAAGAGAAAAAGTTGTTGTAGAAGGCTAGAGGTGTTCCTCCAATGGAAACATGTTTTTTTGTTTGTTTGTTTTCTACTGAAGGAAGGTACAGGAGTCAGTGGAGAAGAAAAGAATGAAGATTCCTTAAAGTAGGGATAACGGAGGGCACCATATGTCAGAGACGTTGAGAAGGGGTCAAAAAAAAAAAAAAAAATGGAGAGAGAGGCTGACTTTAGGCAGCAAGATGAACCGAACACTTCCTGAGAGTCAGATTGAAGAAGGTGCTCCTCTGTATCTTTAGTTCCATGTTGTTTGCTGTGTGGGTAGCTCACTGCCTTATGTTTACACTTTTTTGTACATTGCTTTTTAAATCCATTAGTTTAACTTCTTACCTTGACTGTTCATTCTGTGAGGGTGGAAACATGTTTTATCCATGTTTATACATTGTTTACTGTGATCCCTTTCTATGTGATCCGCTAATGTATTTCAGTAACCCCACAAGCCAGTGCTATCTCAGGGGAAGGGTCTTGCGGCCTGGCCTGTCCGTCAAAGTACAAGGCTGAAGGCTATAATTAGCTATCTTTGTGAACCTCAAAAACTGTTTCTAAAACAAATTCTTAATTTCAAAAGAATGGGACAGGTTATTACATCAGACTTTATTTTTTCCTGGTTAAGAAAGTTACAACATAACAAAATGTAACTTGGAGCTCAAAAGTGGATACTTCCAAAGCCAGATGAAATTTTTAACCAAACTTTATTGTAGAAAGTGGAAACATTTGACTGAAAAACAATCATGAAAAGAAAAAAAATTTGCAAAGCAAATGTTTGCTTAAGTGCTGTGGTTTATACCGCTGTTTATATGAACCAAATAAGGTTAGATTTACTCTTTAACTTTGGTCTGACCCACACTCTAGGCATAAATCCCTTATTTAGAATTGTTGAATTATGTTTTTTGATTCTTTATTAGCAAAAATAATTCTAAGCAGAAGCAAAAAATTAAAGATTGTCTCTGCCTCCCATTTAGCAAAAATAGAGTAAATGTTTCTGTTTATAGTGTGTTACTATTTGTTTTGTGGTTATTACTAATCCACTTTCTTTACCTTTCACATAAATGATCAGTGATCCATTTTTTTTCTAAGTAGAGCTCCATAGACACAGAGAGATTATGAACTGGCTACCATTCTCATGGTTTTAGACTCAATATTATACTGAAAGTAAGATATTATATCTGTTTAAATTTCTAAATTATGTAAAACTCTAAAGTTTATAATGTAAGCCACTTGATTATAATTCCTCCTGAAAATATTTCATTTTCTTTCTCTTCAAGATAAGTGAAGAAGGAAAAATTGAAGGGTGAGACAGTATATCTAAATGAGTAAAATGTGGTTAATGGCAATTTTCATATATTCATCTTTTTGTGTTATTATTATTATCCAAAATCTTTTAAAGCACTGATTGATCGTGACCATCATGCAGTTGCACAAACATCTTATTGTCTCCTGGAAGTGCCCAGGAAAGCATGAGAAGGTCCTTTAATTACATTGGGATTTTAAATTGAAGCGCCATTTTGCCCTGGCCCCCCTCTTCAGAGCGACGCCGAAACACCCTTCAGTTTAGACTCTCCTCTCCAGCCTCCCTGCAGTTTTTTATACACACATCTCACTGTCTCACATTTGTGCTTTCTCATCTTTCTACCTTCTCATGAAAAATCTTTGCCACCCTTCTTAATTAACTACTAACTGTCCTTCTAGACTCAATACCAGTGACAGTTCCTTTGGGGAATCTCCTTTGGTCCTTTTGTTCCCATGTGTGGGCACTGTCCCCATAGCACCCCACACTGGTTCCTACTGTAATTGTTTACTGATTTGAGTCCTCTGGGATGTAGCAGGACTGTCACCCTTAGCTCTATGTCTACTGTGGCTGGCACCGTTGTATGAGTGCTCTCTACTGTTGCTTGGATGACTACATGGACACATATCTGTTTTGATTTGGACATTAAGCTAGGTTTTATCCTTATTTATTAGGGAGGTGCATGGACATAAACTTTTTTGATTATGTGGTATGTCACTAAATAAACTAGTTTAAGTCTAGCTTGTAATGAATAGTTTATAAAAATACAGAAATAACACTCGCAATAAACAGCTTTTTAAATTAATGCACAGACAGATTTAAACTGATGTTTTTTTTTTTTTTTTATCTTCAATTTGAGGATGTCAGGATAGGCTGATATTGGTAACAACCACTACCTCCACTCCTCCCACCAGTTTCGGTGGCTAATTCCAGCAAAGATTTATTTCTTGCTCTTGTAAACTCAGTGGTGCTCTCCTCTATCCAGTGACTCTGGGATATAAGTTTGCTCCATTTTCCTCCAACATGTGACTTCCGAGGTAGCTGAAGCTCTGACAGAGTGAGATGGGGGGAAAACATTGGCTTCTACTCATCTCAGAGGTTAAACTAGCTCAGGGTCCCTGGGCTAGAATTAGCTATGTGACACCAACTTAATCACAACAGAAGCTAGAAAAGGAAGTTTCCAGGGTACTTACACAGAACAGTGCATAGACATTGACCAAGCCACTATGTGTTTTGCTTTGTCTTTTATCTTCCTATTTTTTGGAAGGCATGATGGGACAAGTAGATGGATAAGAGGTAGATACCTCTAGGTGAATTCAAGTGGAAAATATTAATTCCATAGCTTTTTACTTATTGAGTCCTTGTTATATCTCCTGTGTATTAATTCCTGAGGAAGAGTCTATCCAAATACATCCTCATTTTTTTAGCTTATGGTTCATTTTGAGAACCTGGTAGAAGTTCTGAAATGGAGTGCGTATGAGCACTTAACCCTGAAATCTGGCAGGCAAGTTCACGGGTTTATGAGATCTCTGCAGCCCACCCATCCTAGCCCTCTCAGTATTAAGAGTACCTGGCCTATGCTACATAGATAGGAAGTGTTGGAGAAGATGAGAAATCAGTGTGAACATAAATTTTTAACTGCCTTAGGCTGACACAACGGATCTTTTAAAATTAAAACTTAGTCCCTCAATTTGAATGAAAGAAGTAATTTGGTTGCTACCTAGATGCCTAGATGTGGATTCATTTAATGAGAGAGATGTAGATAAAAAGCATAATTGAGAGGCAGCTGACTGAGGAATGCACAATAGCTTTTATTCATAGTATCTTTCCCCAGTCTGTACAATATGAGGCTTTAATGATAAGTGGATTAAATTTTTCATGTTTTAAATGGTTGGATTACAGTCATTGTTTTGCTATTAAAGCAAGTACTTCAGGTATAGATTCAGGTGAAGATCATACAGATTAATGAAAGGACTGTACAATTTTTCTATAGCTAAATTCTGTACTCAAGTTCCCTTTATTCTTAAAGATTATAAAGCAAATCTCCTAAATTGGAGTTTTAAAGTCTTAATTACTTCACTGTAATTTTACGTCTTTTACCATGTGAAAAATAAACGTCTGCTCCCAAGCCCATCATTTATAGAGTGAAACTGAGCTTATTTATACTGTGTAAAAGAGGTTAATATCAAGTTGACATGGTTTTACAGTTATTTTCTTCAGGATTAACACTTGGTATTTATGCCTTTTTTACAGTTGAGGGACTTGAGATTCAGAGTTTTAAATGACTATCCCCAAACCTTTGCTTCTCTAGGAGTTTTTACCTCTCATTTCAGCAGTTTTGTCAGTAGAATTTAAGTATTTCATCGAAAGTCTGCTGTCCTCCCCAGACTGGGAACATTATACTAAGAGGCATACCTTGTGTATTATTCGTCATTATTCCTCTAGAGCCTGGCACTTACTCAGGTGCCCAGAACATGTTTATCAAGTGAGTAATGAGCAGATAACTAATTGAAAGTATGTACATAAAACAAAACAAGACAGAACAAAGAACGATAATCTCTGCCCAAGTATCTGAGAGACAAAATAGCATCAGGGTTTGGTGCTAAGACTTCGGAGCCCAGTTTCCTTTGGTTCACATACTCCATCAAGGAACCGAACAATAACATGACCTATTTTGTAGTATTGCTTTGAGGATTAAATGAGTTTGTATATATATCCACTTTTCATTTTGCTCTGCAGATTTAAACCCCAAGGATTATGTAATTAGGGCATAAATATTTAAATTTTTAAAATAAGTTACAGAGTGAATATAATTTAACATTGATTGAATAAAAGGAAGCAAAATATTTTAAACTTTGGCTTATTACTCTGCATCTGATAATCCTGGAAATTGAGACTAAATTTCCTTTTTAGCTTTAGCACAAAATATTTAAGTGTACATTATTTAAGATATATCGAAGTTTTAGGACACTAAAGTCTTACGAGATTATAGAATTAACCTTTTCTTTCAGATTTTATTTTCTTTCATTATCCAGTGAGCATCCAGTTAGAAAAATGCAATCATTGATTAGCGAGCAGAGGATGTGATACTGCTAGGTGAACTGTATTATGAGATACTGCCCAAAATGTAGACTCAGATGCTGAAAATAAGTATTCCCCTATTGTTCTATGAAAGAATGGGTATTTCCAAACCAATTTAACCTGAAAATTAGCCACTAAATGTGACTTTGTTTCCAAGAATTATTTAATCTGTTTCTAGCTGATTGTAGTATCCCAATAGTTTTATCCAGAGCACAGAGTGGAGAAGCAGCACAAGATGTCATGTATTTTTGCCATGTGTTGGGCTTGAGTCATCTCAGAATATGAGGGAGTCGCCATGGAGCTGGTCCCTTTAACACAGCACTTGTTGCCAAAGTGAATTGATGAACAGCGATAATAGGAGTGGCCATTATGACTCTGCGGCTCACTCAAGCACAAAGAAGAAAAGAACCTGCCTGCCTTTTTTTTTTACCCCCTAAGTATATACAAAATTGCTTCGGGCCTCAATTTCATGACACTTTGTTTCTCATGGGAAGAAGCAAGAACTCCAGAATGGTGTGAAGTGGAAAGACTTTTTGCCCCCATTGGTGACACAACCCTATAATCTAGTGCCACAGAGCAGCATGGGTTGGTGATAATCATGAGACAAGTGTCTGTTTTCATGGTTTTGTGAAACCTCTTTCTGATTCACTAAGATGTGTGCTAAGAAAGACAAGAGTCTCCCTAATTTATGTTTTATTATGCTCAGATACAATTTGTATAGACTCAGACTAAAATAAGCAGGTATTCCAGCATACTTTTTATATATAAATACTGGCCAAATAATTTATTACTCTGTTCTTTTCTGAGATTGATTAGTGTCCTTCTCACTTTTGTGCCCCTGCAGTAGGAAACCATTGTGACTTCAGCCTGCCACCCCTTTATAAAATAGCTTGACCAGTATCTGCTCCTTAAAAGAAACAGCTCAATCCTTGAATGTGCAGAGTGGCAAGAAAACTACTTAGTAACCCGGGTTTGCCTGACAAAGGACACCTTTAAAAGGTGTCCTAGTTTTAGATACTATACAGATACCGCTCCCTTTTCTTCTGTAATTTTTAAGGATCAGAAGTTCAACTGTTCATGATATCTGCTCTAGGAGAAGTGGAACCCTCTAACAGGGCATATGTTTTAAAGTCTGTGCTACCTGGAAAAGTTGAAATTATTATGTGGAATAAAATAATGTCACTATACTTTTCAGAACATTAACTTTATTATAGAAATGATTTTTTTTTAGTTTTTAAAATTATAACAATGCAGTTATTTTTGTTGTCTAATCCAAAGAAGGTATGTGTATGTGTGTGTGTGTGTTGTGTGTGTGCATACAGTTCCCCAAATATATTTTAACACAAAGTCCTACATTTCTCCTGTGATATTACCATGTGTATAGTCCCAAATATAGAGTCCTATGGTAGGGAGACAGCCAAGGAATGAGAAGACCTGAGTTCTAACCCCAAATTCACCATTTACTATTGTTGTGCCTTTGGGGCTTCACTTTCCATGTTTTCTAAGCAAAGATCATGCAGTCCTGCATTACGAAGTATACCTTGTCTATTTTTCCAAGCTGCTGGAAGAATATGATTGTAGAGAGCCCAGTACAGTACTTTGCCCACAGAGGCTCTCAGGAGTGGTAGCCGAGATTAGTTATATTATTTACTATCCTTAAAAGTGACACAGGAAGGAGGCTGGTCAATTCTCAGCAGACCTGATTATAGTTAAGACCACTGCTATTCATTAAAGATGTGATCCTTGGCCAGACATTTCACATCTCAAAGCTGGTTTCCTTACCTCTACAATAAGTTAGTAGCATCTGCTTGGATGACTCCCAATGGCTGTTGTGGGGATTATAGAAAATAATAATGTGTTATGTAAACGTAAGCAGTGGTAGTTTCCACACTCTGTCTTTGGTGCTAGATTCCATCCCTGAGAGGGAGTCTAGTAGGAGCAGGGGAGCCCCCCTGCACGCATATGGGAGGAATACTTCAAGACTACTTGTGTTGCAGTAACATGATAACTAGGGTTCTGGGAGGATGTGTGGTGGTTTAATTTGGGGGCAGGGTGTGGAACAGGAGGAAGGATACGTAGAAAACAATGTCAGAGAATCTCAAATGGTGTCTCATTTAACCATCTTATTCTTGCTTCTTTATGTTACAATTCCCATAGGATCCTGATTGTAGACTGACATTTGAAAGAGTAACGTTACTGATCAGGGGAATCTGAACTTCAACGAGATAACATAAAATGATCAAAGCAATGAGATGCAAAGAGTCAGAAATAAGGTTGGCCTGTGTTAGGGTACGTATGGATCATGGCAGAAGAACAAAGAGAACGCATATTGGAATTAGAAACGTGGGGGTCCACAGGATCCATGAAACAGAAAACACTTGAGAAGTTAAAAAAAAAAGTTGTCCATGTTCAATTAGTTTTCTTCTTAAAGAGGTGTGTTTGTATGTGTGTAAATTAAGGAACGAGTATTTTTGTAGGCTGTATTTAAGAAAAAAAAGAATTTGTTAACTTAGAATATTTAACTTCGTATGCCATATCATTGAGAATAGCTTCTGGCAGCCCATGAGAGTCAAAATATGTATAAAGGAGAATTATTAAACTTTAAAGACAGATTGTGATTCAAGGAGCTTTAAAGTCATATGCAAGTATATATTGTGATGAGCACTGGGTGTTGTATGTGAGTGATGAATCACTAAATTCTACACCTGAAACTAATATTACACTGTATGTTAACTAATTAGAATTTAAATAAAAACTGTAAAAAAAATTAAGTCATATACAAATTAATTCACTACTTACAAATATGTCAGTGTTTTTGATCACTGATATATTTGATTAAAGATACTTCTCATTTATTCACATTTAAACAGATGTTTTGATGAAGATTGTGAGTATAATGTTCATTCACCAGCTTCTTGAGCATTGTTTTATGCCTGATTTATAGGGGTGGGGGTAGGGAAGACAAATGATTGAGGAGAAAAGTAGAGTTGAAAATTTTTTTGCGATTTAAGTGACTCATTAGAATAAAGGATAGAAAAGACCACAAAAGCTATTGAAAAAAATATGTGTCTCATTCACTTTGAAATATCCACGTGCAATTAGTTTTCTTCTTGATAAATAGGTGTCTTTCCTTTGCTCTTAGGAGTGAAGAGAATGGATTGAGATGATGTGATGACATTTTTTTTTCTTTTATGTTTCCTTTTATTCATACAGATAGAACATATTTTACTTCTTTTCTGATATGGATTGCATAAGGCAGCACTAGTTTAGCTGTCCTTTCCATCAAAAGAATTGAGTGATTCACATTGGGTCGTCTCTAAATTAGAAAAGGTATCATCTGGTTTTTTAAACAAATGCATACATATGGTATAGAAAGATGATCAGTTGCTCAAAAGTGGGGGAAAACTACTTGAATCTCAAAAACCATATTTTGTACTTATGAACAAAGATTGATTATTCCCCCAGAGATTAAAACCTTGTATCCCCAGAATAACACAATTTAAGCTTGTCTACCTGTTCTATCATTTGACTTCAACGACATGTATAAGCAAGAAATGGTTTTTGCTTTTTCTTAGTTGACGTTAGCAGGATCTATATATGCATATATATTTTGATCTAGACACTTGAGCAGGACAAATGACAATGCAAATTTCAAATCATTTGATTTATAAGAGGAATCCAAACTGATTTGCTTGCTAACAGATTGCTGAGCTTTTTTAGTTACTATTTATCATGAGATGTGTTGTTGGTTTCTGACTGTTGAGATGGGTTGGATCTAGGGGTATGCTGGTAAATGTTTAACAACCTGCTCTCTGAGGGGATCTGTCAAGTTTGCTCATCTGTTTGCTGAGTTCTGTAATCCCATGACTAATTTCAAGCTATCAATATAAGGTCACTGAATACGGAGTTGAGAAGAGGTGCCCCCAGTCAGCTAAGGCCAGCCAGTGCTAACAGTCCATGCCCATCCCCCAAGGGGTCAGCATTACAGAATCCCCAAATGTCCGTTCTGGGGCTTGAGAGAGGCATGGAGTACCAGACAACAATGGCTCTAGGGATCTCTACCGGTTGGTGAATGTGACTGCTCCCCATGTGCTCCAGGCTCCTTCTTCTATCCAATGGCAAACAGCAAATGCTTCAGTGAGTCATGGTAAATTAAAAAGCCAGAAGAGAGTTCAGACATTAGGTAAAATATCCCTGTTTTACGGTACCTACCTTGGCTTCATTTGCAGTCAGACCGGACTCTTGCTATAAAACTCAAGGCAGAGTAATACTCAGAACATATTCCCAAGAGAGATTTAGAAAATTATAATCTTATTGCCTCTTGAAAACATTGGCCTTTTTCCTCTGTGTTCAGCTTCTCCCAGGATACCTGCTTGTCAAGTTTTCTGTAGCTTCTTTTGGCTTTGTCATGGCAACCAAGTACCTTGGCCCAGGACCCTAATGATTTCCAAATGTTTAATTATCTCTAGTTTCTGATATGCTTATTCTGTCATTTTTTTTTTTTTTAAGTATCTTCACCCTGACACTTCTTCAATAGGTCCTTGGCCTGTGCTTATAATCAGGTTAGTATTCCATTACTTCTTCAATCTTCCAATAGATCGCTCATATTTATTTGAAGCAAAGACAGCTCCTGTGTTATATACCATCACGTAACAAAACTCTTAACACAAGCCCCACGTCCATATCCCAAACCCTGTTGGTTAAGATTAATTGAACATAAAAAAAAAAGATAATGCTTGCAAATAGTAAAAGTTTGAATTTTTTTCAATGTATGTATTGCTCTTTAAATCAACAAATAATAAAATATAATTTAAAAACAAAATAAATAAAATGAACAAAGTAGAAAAAAAGATTAGTGATACCTAAAAATTGTACATCCGTTCAGTAATTATCTGTGGTAATATTAATACACATTTTAACTTTTTTAAATTGATGGAGTGCAATATAAACAATGTCTTCCCTGCTTATGCTATTTAGGTCATTCACTCATCCTGGAATCTCCTTCCCTTCTCCTTTTCCTTACCCCTGTCTGTCCTTCAAGATTCATCCCAGGAATCACCCTTGCTGTGCCATCTTCCCTAATAGGCCTCCTGTGCTCCCAGAGCTGGGGAGGGGTTCCTCTCGTGCTTCTCTTTGGGGGTCTCGTAGCAGTCCGTCACCCTTCTGCAGGCACTTCTACATTTATTATAGCTGCTGGCATTTTCCTCTCAAAATTTCATTTTGAAAACTTTCAAACCCAGCAAAATTGCAATACTGGTGTCATAAATATGTGTGTATCATTCAAGTGGATTTGCCAAGTAGAGTTAGGTGTTTGTACACATTATTTTCCCAAATCCAGAAAGAAAGAAGTTGCACATTATCCTCTCCTTTTGCTAGTCAGCCTTTACTGAGATCCTTCTCTCCTTGGATTAATCATACTCAACAACTTTTTAAGGATTCGTTTCTCGATTTGTTCATTCATCAGATGTTTATTAAATAGCTACTATGTAACAGACGCTGAAGCTGAACCTTGAAGGCTTCAGTGAGTAGATAGCTTGATTATAGAATATGTATATAATTGAGGATGGCTAGGAGAGAATAAAATGTTACCACTGTCAGTGGAGAAAGGAACCCATATACCCAGATCTATGAAAGTACAATCGTTCATCCATTCATTGATTCAGTCACCAGTGTTTCTAATTGTTCTATACCAGCCACTGCCAGGGGCTCTGAGTCTTCACAGATAAGCCTCCTTACCTTTAAAGAATCAGTCTCACATAGGAGGCAGAGCAGCAGATCATCAGAGAATGTAGTGGAATATGCTCATTGATGGAGGTTCCCCAGGATACTATGGAAACAGAGGAGAGGGAAGGCAGGTCAGGCTTTCTGAGTAGTTCCAATGATATACTTGGTAGTAAGGATAAGGCTAAAGGTGTAACAAGTCAGATAAAAAGAGATAAAACACATTTGAGACGAAGCATCGGTGTATTTCAAGTCAAGCCTGAAAAAAATATGGAATGTTCCAGGAACTGCTAGCAGGGTGGTGTGACTGGAATGACAGTTGCTAAGGGGCAGTTACGAAAAAAAGGGAAGGCACAGGGCTGGAAGGTGAGGCCCAGGTTTCCAGGGACTTTGTGAGTTCACCTGAGGAGTTGAATGTTTCCTTAAAGGCTATGGGAAACCATTGAATGGTTCAGGTTGGGTAGTGGCAGATACCCGATTTGTGTTTTAGTAAACTTGGCCTGAAAACCACTGGGAAATGAATAGATCATAGTATTTCTAATTTGGGGAGACTAAATATCACTGTAATAAGAGCTAACTCAAAGAGTAAAAGTGATTTAATGGCAGGGCTAGCTAATTATTGTGCATTTAATAAATTAACCAAATTATTGATACCTCAACCAATGTTTCTTACCCAGTCACCAATTTTATTTTCTTTCAGACGTTTTCCCCTAAGATAACTGACATATAACATTTAAAAATGTAGCTCACAATGAGGAGTTAGTAGTCTCTGCAGCTAATATTGCTCCCTAGAAGAAGTGAGTGAGAGAGAGAGAGCGAGAGAGAGAGAGAGAGGAGGGGTTGCTATAATTAGACACCTGGCTTTGCAGTGTACTGGATGTGATTTAAAACATTTTATTTCTTGCTACAAAACTCTTTCTGTTGAGTAAATGAGTAGGAATTAATCAATGAAAACATGACAGTGATTTTGGAGATTTTATAATTGATGTAATGTTTTTGTTTATTGGACCAATTAAGCCTGATTGACTTGCAGATTGCAGCCGCTCTGACAAAGCACCCATTGCTCACATTTCAATTCTCTGTTCTCACTGCAGTGCGGATCCTGGCAGGATCAACGGGCTTCAAGATTGTGTCAGAGATGGCATTGGTAGGGATCACTTATGCAGATGTCTAAAGTCTAGGATAAAGAGTCAAAAAACTTCGCCATATTACTCTAAAATATCACACTGTGTTTGTCTTAAACTCCTACAAAAAACATAGTTCTTACTTCAAGGTTAATGCCACAAAAGAGTGTATCAATTTCTGAAGGGCATATTATTAAATTGACCCTGATGTGAAGTAGGGTTTCTCAGCCTCTGCACTACTGACATTTTGGACCTGATAGATATTTGCTGTAGGGGGCTGTCCTGTATATTATAGATGCTCAGCAGCATCCCTGACCTCTACTCACTAGATACCAGTAGCAATGTCCTCTCAACCTTGAGGTCTTAAAACCCAAACTTGTCTTCAGATATTGTCAAATGTCCCCTCGTGAACAAAATTGCCCCTGCTTCAGAACTGTAGGTTAGATATTTAATTAAGGGTTAAAGTAAAACAAAAAAAAAGTAGTTCAGTTAACCTTCCCATGGGTTAATTGCATGTATTCATTTCTCAAAAAAAAAAAAAATCTATATAGAAAGAGAAATGATGTAGATAAAATGTTTGGGTACTTTGCTGAGTGCTCAAATTTAGAGAATATTTTACAGAATCAACAAGTATGAAATATCTGTGGAATTGTCTAAATTAATATATGTGAAGTTTCCATATTTTTAGTAGAAAGGAAACTGAATCACAGAAATGTGTATCAAATAAAGTAGGTGAAGTTCCAAGACAAATTCTGTATTTTTACATAATAATAGCAGAATTAGGATTAAATTTGTAAGAACATAAATAAAAGACAGTCCTTTTCAGCCATGGTTTTATAATATTGGAACTATACATTTGTTTTAGAATTTCATTTTTACCTACAAATTTAATATTTTTTCACTTTTGATATATGTTATTACTAGCATCTGAAAATAGCATTGAGAGATATAAATTTAAGTTGCCATAGTAATTTAAACATACCTTACACACCAAGAGTCTAATCATTATTCTAATATGTTAACAACTCAGTTGCTAATTTTATAGATTGAGCCACAAGATACCAGGATAAAGGGTGTTGTAGTGAGGATTTAGTTGGGATATACTAGTATCATTAAGTTAAAATAGAGCTATTAGAATTCTTTCATTCGGTACCAGGCTAACTCATCCCCCCACCCCTCTCCCCTCTAGAACCCTCAGTTTGTTTCTCAGAGTCCATAGTCTCATGGTTTGTCTCCCCCTCCAATATCCCCCCCTTCATTCTTTCCCTCCTGCTATCTTCTTCCTCTTCTTTTTTTTTTTTTTTTAACATATAATATATGATTTGTTTCAGAGGTACAGGTCTGTGATTCAACAGTCTTACACAATTCACAGCACTCACCATAGCACATACCCTCCCCAATGTCTATCACCCAGCCACCCCATTCCTCCCACCCCCCACCACTCCAGCAACCCTCAGTTTGTTTCAATGGAGCACTGGGTGTTATACGCAAACAATGAATCATGGAACACTACATCAAAAACTAATGATGTAATGTATGGTGATTAACATAACATGATAAAATTAAAAAAATATTAAAAAAAAAAAAGAATTCTTCCAGCTGAATTCAGAGATCAGTAAGTTTCAAAGAGGAGTAGGATAGTGGTGGTAGATAAAGGAAAAGCCCAATGAAATTAATTCCTGTTTTAGCCCAGGACTAAACTATCTCTAGCATTTTTTTTTTTCAATAAATTTTTACCAAATACTGACTATACGCCAGGCATTGTGGTACTAGGCTAGGTGCTTACACTTCCATGATTTCATTCATTCTGTAAAACAGCCCACTGAGGCAGGTATCAATAGTTCAGTTTTAGATATGAGAACACTAAGAATTAAATGCTTAAATACATGTCATATAATTGGTTAACATCAGCACCAGAGATTGAGCCAACATGCTATCACCCTTTCTTTACTGGATATATTCAACAAGCACCTACCATGTACCAGGTACTTTGCAATGGAGAAAACATATGTCAGGTCCTGCCCTTTTGTAGCTAATAGTCTTCAGCGGATCCCCCTCACATTTCATTCTTTTTCATGCTTTTTCTGTACCATAATCAAGAATGAGATCCATCAGTCACGCAGCTGATAGCCCCAGGGAACATAACCTGTGTTGATACGGTAGCCACGTCCCATCGAAACCTTTCCATAAAGAGAATATCTGTCAGGTGAATTTTTTGCTCCCACAATATATTATAAATTCAGGATGCCCTTATTCTTCATGCAAAACTTCTGGAATAGAGTTCCCTCTTTCTCCAATTTGATCCCTTCAGTTATGTAATTGATAGAGACTGTAATATCATCTTTGTTTAGCAGTGCCTGCATCTTTTATATTTAAAATTCCTTAGGACAAGAGACATCTGTGTACAATGTAGCTGTAGTGTGACTTACAATAACTTTGTGTTTTTGTTATCTCAGCAGGAGATCACTTGCAAGGAGACAATGCGCTCTTTGTGATTTCTAATAAGACACTATTTTTACATGTCTAGCGTATGTACGGCCTGGTGGAGGTCAGGAAGGATACATTCATTACATGCCTGCCATCACTCCAGAAATCCACCTCCCATCAGCAGTGATGTGGAAGTTGAAACCTGTCTGACATCCCAGGTGATACAGTAATCAGGGATGTCCCCTGAATTGTAAAACCAAGGCTTTCACTGCACTATACATTTATCGCCTAACTTGACCGATTAGTGAACAGACTTAATTTGAAAGTAAAAATCTAAATATCTTAAACACTTTATTTGGAACATATTTATAACCTCAGGTTATTTTCCAAACCCAGTCCTGCCAATATGATGTAGCTTCTCATAAAATACTTTAAAGTATTAACTTCAATTTGTGACCAAACCTTCCAGCCTGGAAAAAGAGAAGTCAGACACAGTGAGGATTGCAAACGAGTAGACAGGGGCTCTGTTATGACAAAGGTAAAAATGAAACCAGTTTGTTATTTTACGACTTGTCCTACCTTTGACTTGGCATAGCCACTTTTGAGGTTTTGAGTAAAGATCCAGGGCGGGCCATGTTAGGACCTTGGGTACTGATGTGCCGGCAGCTCCATGGAAATGGACTGCTTTGCCTGAATGCCTCACTGTCTCCCATCACACTGAGATTAGCCTTGTATAACTGACCTCTCTATTGGGAAGCTCTTCAGAGGGTAGTGGTCTCTAACTCTGTGCACCACCAAACTGAGGATGGTTGCAGGTGGCTTATTTAGAAAGCACTGAACTATGCTAGAGATTTGAAATATGTGTGTGTCATATCGTTAGTAAACTTTACACATATAAAATATATGTTGAAATAAATTTTCTAAAGAATAATCCCTGAAGTGTATTATTTATCAGTTTGTAAATTTTGAAAGTGGAATGGATATATGGCCTAAATGATTTTCTGATAATTTTTATAATTTTGTAGTCCCTTTTATTACTTGGCTAACCAAGTGAAAGATTATTACATGACTTAACTTTTTAGGTCCCAGCAAACAAAGAGACAAAATTCTTGAATGTTTGCTGTTTCCACATGGCTTCACTACAAGGCAAAACAACTCACATATTAATATTGTCTCATGATTTGTTCTCTGTCTGAAGGCTTAAAGCCTTTCTCAAATTTTGAGACCTCAAATTGGACGGATGTAATTGAGCCTTTTAAGCTCAGTTTATCCTCCCTAATATGGAGATTGCTAAAAAGCTGTATTGGAGGTTAAGTTGATGATGCTAAGCAGTTAATTTTTTTTTTTAATCCAGCTTCAGAAAATAGAATGAAGAAGCTTTTGCTTAATTTTACTTTGTCTTAATAGCAGTTTGTGAACAACTGATATAGCCTTGAGGTTGGCATAACAGGACTAAATTATTTTAATTATACAGTTCTGTTAAACATCTTTTACAAGGCTGAAAGTTTATGCTTTTTTTTTTTTTCCTGGAAATTCCAAGATAGTTTCCAGGGGCTTTTTCTCTTCAGATATATTCTGTCAGCTTAAGAGATACCTCTCTTATATACACACACATGTAAATCTTAGTGTGTGTGTGTGTGTGTGTGTGTATATATATATAGGGGTGGGTAGAGAGAGAGAGAAGTAAGCTTTTACACTCAGATATATAAAGGGATCTTTCAAAAGCACAAACAAGGAAGCCTGTGTCAGGACAAACAAGTAAAGAAGGCTAAGTTTGCTATGACCTAGGAGGAAGGCAAGACTGACATTCTGTGAGCCTTCATTTCTTTATCTACACAATTGGGTGGTTGACTTAACACTATTTCTAAATTCAACTCTAAAATTCCACAATTTATTAACTGCAGAATTAAAAGTGGAAAAGAAAAAAAGAAGAGAACCTCAGTGATCATAGTGGAGCTAAGAAGCTGTTAACTAGGTTTGTAATCCTAGCCAGAGGGTTTGGTTTCTGTTTGAATATTGAGTAACAACTTTCCACACTTGAATTTCATTCCCATCCGAAGTGTCTTATTCTGGTCTTAAAGACCAATTTATCTCTGATTTGAAGATGGAATTTTTAGAGAAAGTACAAGTCTTTATCACGCATAATTTTTACCAGTTGATTTTTATAGCACTTAATTTTATTCCATTTCAATCCATTTTTCTTTTGCTGTGTGAGTCATCTTGCTGAGCTTCACAGAGTATAATGTAATATCCTCAGCACCTAATAAGCTGGCAGATACATTTCCATTTGAATGTAGATGCTATGGAAAATTTAACTGAATTAGGTTATAATGCCTCACTTAGTTTTAAGTGGTCCATGTTGGAAGATTCATGAAGGAATCTTACAGTTTATTGTTACATTTAAAAATGCAGCAATCTGAGGCTTTGGGAGGGTAGATTATGACACATGCAAGGCTGAAATTTAAATATGTAGACATAATTAAGAAACAAATATTGCAGCCAGTGAGGGAAGTGAGCAAGCTTTTGAATGTCATAGTCACTCTTTGTTGTTTTACTATTCGTTATGAAAATGAGGGACATCAAAATAATTGCTGACTAATGTCAGTTAGTTTGGATGGTGAATTAGGACAGATCTTCTTTAGGTACCATCTCATTTGCCCTTAATTAACAGTCAAGTTATAGTTTGCAGAATATTAGATATTAATAGTTGGATATGGCAAAGAGGCTAAAATGATAGTGTTCATAATTCTATAATGAAATTGAGAATGTATTATATATTTCCTTAAAGTAAATAAAGCTTTAATTCTAACGGGAAAATACATTAGATTTGTTTATATTTGACTCTCAAGTGATTTGGTTAGTTTAGGGAAAGTAGTGATTTAAGGGAAACCTCCATGTTGATAGGTTTCTAAGTAAGTTTTTTAAATGAGGATTTTCAAATATATTTTGTAATATATTTGGTGGAGAGAATACTATAAATATACCATAATCCAGTGTTGACAATTTTTGATGTTTGTTCATCTTGTTGCTTCTGTCATCCCACTTTTTTGGGGGGTGGGGCACAGTGAGCTCATGTATTTTAAAGCAAATCCTAAATGGCATATCTTGTGTAAATGCTTTAATATGCCTCTTTTACATAGAAAGACTTTTTTTAAAAAAGAAGATCTCCTTTATCTTTTTTCCTTTAAAAACATTTAAGTTTAAAGATAACTATGAGTTAGAAGAGTAGCCCAACTATAGAAGAAGCCCTTCTAAAATCAGCTCTTATTATAAAATCTGTTGGGTGATTTATTATTTGAAAATTAGCCAATTTTTAAAAGTCCAACAAAAGACATGTTTAGTTTAGTTTTCTTGTTAGTTTTTTGTTTTTGTTTTATTTTGGATTTTTTGTTTTTGTTTTGTTTTGTTAGCAAGAGGAGGGGGTTGAATATCCACTTTAATTTTTTTTGATAGTGGGCATGTGCCGTGAGCCAATGAGACAAGATACATTGAGGCATCTTCACTGGGAAAACATCTGTACCGCTTTCTGTAATTGGTGTCAGCCACCAGCGTCTCCCAGCAGCATGCCAGTCAGTGGTCACTTCCCAGCTCTATTATAAATCATTAAGGAGTCACACTGCAATGACTTAAACCCATAGAGCTGACAGATATGCCCTGGCATTTCCCTTACATGCCATGACCATTCAAGCAAGGGTGTCAACACACCGTCACAGGAAGCCAGCTGAAAACGGGCAGGGTGTGATTGCTAAGAAAGTGAAATTGATGTATTACCTGTGGACTCATCTAAATAAAATTTACCAAACAAGAATAAAGTGTTTCATATGTATCTGAATAGGGAAAGATAATTAGAAAAACAGAGGAGGACTTT
Organism: Mirounga leonina; assembly: GCF_011800145.1. NCBI lineage: Eukaryota > Metazoa > Chordata > Mammalia > Carnivora > Phocidae > Mirounga > Mirounga leonina. The sequence goes on from NW_023270268.1 coordinate 46,578,139, forward strand.
AGGGATGCAGGAATTGTTAACAAGGCAGATTGCCACCCCCACATCTCCTGCCCACCACCCACAGATCCTTTGCATTCTCATAGGTCAGGAGAGGACCTGTCAATATTTTTCCCATAGGCAGAGAAGAATTGACGTCATCATGTTTCTTCTTGAAACATGTCTATTATTCTTATATCTTATTTATATGGCAAAGAAGGTGTTTCTTAGACATGTACATTACAAAGAGTTAAGAGTCTTCGCTCCTTTTGAGAATAGTTATGTATTGCAGTAAATAAAGATGGGTTTGCCCAAGGGGGGTTGTTTTTTTTTTTTTCCTCCTGCAAATAAAGCCTTGGTGCTAAAAGGCTCCTCTTGCAACCTGTTTACAGCTCTTTTCACAAAGAAGTGTAGAGAATTGAAGATTAATTCCATTGAAATCATAAATGCACTGCAGTCTGTAGATTATTAGTCAAGATAAACACCACTGATTACTGTTGAATTATGCATACAAATATTTACAACATTTTGGTAATGAATTCATAAAAATAAATAATAATTATAATAGAGATCTAGTACTTAAGTTTCTGTGTATTCCTCAAATCCTGAGAGGAGTATTTTCCAACTGGTTTAACGCTATTGTATAATTTAAAAAGGGTAAGAAGTATTTGCAATGCAATGTTAGCCGCATTTATTTCCCTTTAGACTTAAGAAAATCCAAGGGTAGATATCAACGCTTTGTTTCTTGGAGAAATTTCTCTTGCTACAGGACACATCAATATATTCATAAATTCATAGTTTTAAGTATAATATGGAATTACAGTTTACCAAAGAAGTTTTTGTTTAAATTTCAGAAAGTTTTTAAATTCATGACTAAAAATGTAAAATTAATGTAGTTTTTGTCTTAAGACTATATACGAATATTTGACTCTGATATCTTAGAAAATATTCTCACATACTGCCTCGAAGGGCTATAAATTAAACTGTACTTTAGTTGTTTATATCAACTGTTTCAGTCTTTTGTTTAAGGCCGTGATATAGCTCTGCCTTCATAGTTAGAATCTCTCTTTTTTTCTTAAAGATATGATTTATTTATTTGACAGAGAGAGACACAGCGAGAGAGGGAACACAAGCAGGGGGTGCGGGAGAGGGAGAAGGTTTCACGCTGAGCAGGGAGCCCGATGCCGGGGCTCAGTCCCAGGGTTCTGGGATCGTGACCTGAGCCAAAGGCAGTCACTTAACAACTGAGCCACCCAGGCGCCCCGATAGTTAGAATCTTTTAAGTGAGAGATTCTTTGAAAGTGCCATTGTGACTCCTGGTTTATACCTGAAATATGAAGCTGTTTTAGAAGCATAATGAAATGTTTATGGTGGGTAAGACTCGCTGACTAATAGTTGTTGGAAACTTTCCATTTGTCAAATTGTTATGTAGATGATCGTTTATTAGATCTAGCTGAGAGGAGAGTCAAAGCCTAAGGAATCCAAAATAACACTCTGTTGGGAGACTGTGTGTTTTTAGGAAGAAGAGCTTGCTGTGAAAAATGCAGAAGGATCATACCATTTGTCCCAACTGCATCTTTAACAGAGGATCTGAGGGGTAGGGCACTCTATGTCTTCTGGGGAAGCTGTGATTCTCGTGGTCTCCCTCAAGGTCTGCATTCGGTTCCCCATCTCCTCCTGGTTGTGTTTCTCTTTTCCTCATTTCCTCTTTTCCTCTTTTCCCTGATCTTCCCTTTTCCTCTCCTTGCCTAGACTCAGAATGTGATATGGAGTAGAGGTCGTGCTTGGTGATTCACATGCTGACTTCCTGTTGCTTTAATACAAAACCCCACAACCATGGCAGCGAGGAAAATACAGCACTAACAGCGAGGCTGTTCCAAGTAGCTGGAAGATTTTCATCGTAAGAAGCTATTAATAATGGCTCTAGTCATTCCTTTCCTTAGAGGTGTCTTCCTTTTTGATAAGATGACATTTAGTCTTTTTAATAGAATTGTTGCTTGGGTATAATGCTTTCTCTTTTAGATCACCGGAGTCCTTGTTCTTATGGGGGCCTTTGAATCTGGGTTCATTTGCACCTGACTAGTTGTGGCTCCCCTGCTGCACCGTGACCTATGGAGAGTATAGAAGAGGCACTTCAGCTGGGGATGGTAGAGTGGTTATTGAACTCCGTTAAGACTTAGTTCAAACCCTGACACCGCCACTTGTTAGTCACGTGACTGTTAACTACTGACTTACCTGTTTCATCATCCTGTATGTGTGGCTAATGATAGTACCTACTGAATAGGATTGTAAAGGCTTAAATGAGGGAATACGTATGAAGCCCTCAAAACTGTGCTTAGCACACATTATGTGACAATAAATGTTAGTTGTCATTATGTGCCCAAAGACAAATTATTGATAGAATGAAAACCTGTGATGTGAAACACCTTAGATATTTGGAGGTCACATTCATGATTCAGAATCTTTGGCTGTTACTTGTTTAGAATTCTTTAACATTGACTAAACTACCATCTACAGTACCCTACATTTCTTTTACAATCAAAACTATCACAGATTTCTAAAAAACTGTTACATTAGTTAATCTCTTGTTCAATAAAATGCACAGTGGTCAAATGCAGGGTACAAGACAGAGTATTAAAAATATTTCATCTGGGGGACGCCTGGGTGGCTCAGTCGGTTAAGCGTCTGCCTTCGGCTCAGGTCATGATCTCAGGGTCCTAGGATTGAGTCCCACATCCGGCTCCTTGTACAGTGGGGAGCCTGCTTCTTCTGCCTCTGCCTCTACCCTTCCTCCCTGCTTGTGCTCTTTCCCTCTGACTAAATAAATAAATAAAATCTTAAAAAAAAAAAAAAAAGAATATTTCATCTGGGACGCCTGGGTGGTTCAGTCAGTTGGGCATCTGCCTTCGGCTTAGGTCATGATCCCAGGATCCTGGGATCGAGTTCCGCATCGGGCTCCCTGCTCAGCGGGGAGCCTGCTTCTCCCTCTACCCCTGTTTGTGCTCTCTCTCTCTCTGACAAGTAAATAAGTGGAATCTTAAAAAAAAAAAAAAAAGTATTTCATCTGTTCTTGCTATTTAAATGAGAGGTAGTAGTGTACTTGTTCCTATAATAATGATCAGTTTTAATTATTTTGTTTTATTTGAGCTAAACACATTGTGATAAAATGTTTTCAGAAATAACCTCTCTGAATTTGTTTAAATGTTTAATAGGGTATTTCTACCTGATGTATATATAATAACTAGACAATTTTTTTGGAAAACTATTTTTAAATGTGCTTATGAAAGATTTCCTCTTTGAAGATTTTCAAAGTTTTTTACAACTCTAGTAATACTAAGAAATCATACCCAATACACTATGTTACATCATTATTAGAATAGGAGTTTTAAAAATGTATGTTTGTAGTAGACTGAATACGCTATTGACTATTTTGGTTTATATCATGTTTAACATACACTGAACAACTTAAAACTAGGTTGAAAACTACGGCAATTAAATATAAAGACTTGTGTGAGAGGATGCCACTGACATTTCTGATAATTAACCTTGAGTATTTTTATTGAAGACACTAGAAAATGGACCGAATGTACACTGAAGCAGGAATTCCTGTATGTGTAGGATATGGTTATTTCTGAAAATATTTTATCACAATGTGTCCTTTTGCCAACCAATGATTATCAATATACAGCTTTTCCCTTCCATTGCAAACCACCTGTGGATGCATAGTAACTTTTCTTGGAGGCCTAAATATTAAAATCATTTCAGCTTTTCTTTCAAACTATTGTTTTGATTGTACTTTATATTTTTGGCAAGATGCCTTTTCCTTCCCTGGGACCATTCCAGAATGCTCAGAATTGTCTTCATTAAATTTATGGGAACACAGATTTTTCTAAATGACATCGCAATAATTGCTACAAATAAGTAACAAAGAACCAGGAAGTTATAGTAGGGTTGTTGGGGGCTTTTATTTGTTTCTTTATTTTTGTTTTTGGATTGTTTTGTGGTTTTTAAAATTTGTTTTCTTTTGGCTTTTTTGTTTGTTTTGGTCAAGCATAGAGATGAAGATGTTAAAGTCCCCTACCTCTGCTCCATTTGAATTGCTGATGGACTCTAATTTCCTTAAGATAGACCAAAGTCAGTGACATAGAATGCTTACATTATAAGGCAATTAAAGACCTTCTAAATAGGTATCATTTTTTTAAAGATTTTATTTATTTGACAGAGATAGAGAGAATGAGCAGGGGGTGTAGCAGAGGGAGAGGGAGAAGCAGGCTCCTCGTGGAGCAGGGAGCCCATGTGGGGCTCAATCCCAGGACGCTGGGATCATGACCTGAGCTGAAGGCAGACGCTTTAACGACTGAGCCACCCAGATGCCCCAATAGGTATCATTTCTAAAAGCAAACAGAGCTTAAAAACCATAGATTGCAATTCCCAGGCAGGGTGAGCTAATGTTAATTCTAAACAACAAGGAACTCTTCTTAAAGATTTCTAGGTGTGAGGATTTTTATACCTTTGTTCAATAGCACATTTCATGTTGTATAACCTTGAGATCAAGGAACTCCTTCGCTATCCATCACTTACTATGTTCTCTGTCTTTGAGCACACTCCTTTTGTTACACGCTTGAAGTTTAAAAGACGCGTCATAAAGTATAAAAATAGGAAGTGCCCACAAAATCCAACATTAACAGTTGTAGAACATATTGGTCCTTGAATGCCTAAAATAGTGCCTGAAATGATCAGAGGAGGAAAGAAAGTAGGATAATTTGAGAATTTGAAACTCTCCTTATCTTCCAAATTGCTCAAATTGAACTCTTTCCTTGCCTCTAAGTTCAGAGTTTATCTTCAGGTCTAACTGGTACTGAGCCAGATAGAAGAAATGAGAGAAAGAAGATAAGACAGAAAAACAAGAGTGTGGATGGAAGAACTTTGAGATTATTAACTGATTACTAGGCACAAGCCTCTAAAGAGGTCTTGAAAGAGTTTTTATAGCTTTTGCCTCATCATCCTTACCCCCAAAGGCTTGGCTAAATCTATCTGGAGTATTGTGAGCTTGAATAAAGACTATTTCTAATACCTTACTACATTATATTAAGCCCTTCATATGGGAGTTACTACATTTTCACATGCTATATTTTCATATGGCTTTTACACATTTTCCTGTATTGAGTTTTTTTTCAGTCATTTATGAGTGTTTATGCACTTCAAATGTGTATATATATTCCACTGCACATTTCTCTAAGCATCTACTATTTTTTCCCTCTGAATATTGATATGTTTTTGTTTGGCATTACACAGTAAGATTTCTCTGAATAGTCAAAATATTCATAAGAAAATGCTTCCCTACTTTTGGGCTAATCCAAATGGCAAAAATCATACATTTTTTCCCAAGTTAGGATTTTATAATAGGTATTTTCATTATAACAAGTTTTACATTTACATTACATTTATATAACAGCTCTAAACTCTGCCCATATTCAAAATTATTTGTAACAAAGCCTGTATTGAAAGATGAACACATCTGGAGTTGGAGAAATATGTACAAATATGGGTATATGGGAAGGTAGCAGAAGTTTATAGGTTTCCTTGCTAGAACCACTTCTATGTATTTTAGGCAGAGAGTAGAAAAATCCCAGGGCATATTGAATTAGTATGTATCCTTTCTTGCTAGAAAATAAAAATAAAAAACCCTACCTATAAATGCACACTATTATTTTAAGAAAAATTCCTGTTAACAGTTGAGATATTTTAAATTTAAAAGATGAACATGTTTTGATTAGTTACTTATTAAAACATTATAGCAGAACAGGGGACCATATGGTATGCTGTTTACTGGAAAAATCACTTATCAGAAAAGTCATTTTGGGGATGATCTAGCATATTCAATAGTTAGCAAAGTTTAATTTAATTTTCCACATTCATATTTTTATGAAAATTGACCTCATGGGCAAATAATTACTTTTTCCTTTCACACATGTTAATTTCCACATGTGTTTCTGTAAAAGGTGTGTATTCATCTCTTTGATTTAAAATGTGATCGAGTGTAGCTTTGTAACTTAGTAGTATTGGTATTTCTCTAAGATGCTTAACTTCATTTCCAAATGATCAACCCAGTCAGCGTTTGAAAGGTTTAGTTGTTTGATGTCAAATAATTGATTGACTTACTACGTTGTATTTCAACTGCTCTTTGACACCCTAACCTGCTTCAGTACAGGGATCCTATTTTTTTGAGGCCAGGAACATATTAGGCATTTGGTGTATTTGTCAATTGATTTAGAAACAACCTTAGTGTAACTAAGTAGTCATAACACACTCCTTAGTTACCCCAAGGAAGGTATATTTAGACTTGTTTAGTAAGCAGAGGTGGTAAGGTTTAATCAAGTAAGCAATATAAGTATGACATAGTTTGCCTTTAAACCCACTTGGCAATAGAAGGAGCCAAATGGAAAACTAGCTGACCGTTCTTACCCTGTTTGTCTTACGCAGTGGTTAAACCGAATGCCACTCAAGACAATGATTTATTAAGGGAAAGGAGACATTTTTCTTTCCTAAAATCATAATGTAAAATCATGAATGATGACTCTATGATAGAATATTTGTCCCTTGCCACATAACATTTTTAAAAAGGGACAAAAGCTGAAGAAATCATACACTGTGTTCCTAAGAGGAACTAGAGAGAGAATGGAAGTAAGACTTTTCTGCCCCTTCCTTTTAAAGCTTCAGATAATTTGAAATGTGAGAGAGAAAATAAAACTTTGGAAATCCAAAATAAATGGGAAAACTGCTTTTCTAGAGGCTCATTTTCATTTTTATACTATTTCTCTTGTCCATGAATGCTTTGGATATGTATCCTAGGCAATTATGCAAACTGCATTATATCTTTAATATTTATCATTTTGAAGCTAGTTGTCCTCAAAGGTAGAATATAAGTAGGAGTTGGATAGGTGCCCTGTTTTGTTAGCCCTTCTTATTTCATCAGGCAGGATCTATCTCTTACTTATTTTCCTTGCTATTTATTTATTTATTTATTTATTTATTTTAAAGATTTTATTTATTTGACAGAGAGAGACAATGAGAGCAGGAACACAAGCAGGGGGAGTGGGAGAAGGAGAAGCAGGCCCCCCGCGGAGCAGGGAGCCTAGGATCATGACCTGAGCCGAAGGCAGACAGACGCTTAACTGACTGAGCCACCGAGGCACCCCTTTCCTTGCCTTTTAAATTCAGTTTCCATTACCCTAATATTTTCTGCAACTTTATTTTGTTTTGTTTTGTTTGCTTTAGCATTCTTAGTTCTATAATGCTACTTTATTTTGCCTGTCATTGCATACTTATCAGGGTGTTTCCACACAGTATTGAGTCTCCCGGTTAACCTCTCCTTCAAGGAGTGGTTCTCACCTGAGAGACAGAGGGGCCACCCTTCCAGTCAGCCCCAGAAGGGAAGACCTGCTTGGTGTCACCTCTGGATTCCAGAAGCCCATGCAACAAGGGCTGTCTTTTAAGGTGGTATCAGTGTTTTGTTTTTATACAAGTTTCTACCGAGTTTCTCTAAAATCTCTTTCTATTATTCACCAGAAGCCTCTCCATCAGACTGCTTGCAAATAATGATTTTGTACAAACTGACTTGCTTTTGGATGCTTCGACAAGTCCCACCTTCTGTAACAAGTAGTGCAGTGGGGTGGAGCGTGGCATTCCGCCTTAACTTGGGGATTCTTTGGAAGTTCACAGAACTGCTAAAGAAGTTCTTGATTTGGGGGGGGGGGTTCAAAGGCCTCGGTGTTTTATTTTAATTCCACATGTGCAGTTTTCTGGAGAGTGAATCCATAGCATACAGAGGTGTCTGTGACCCTCCACAGCTTAAGAGCTGTTTATATGCCCTGGCTAGAGAGCCAAGAGAGTATTCTGAAAATAGTGAAGATGTGAAAACTTTTGGTTATAGAGAAATACTGTTTCATGAATAGAGAATACATTAGATTAAATTAGATGAGCTGGTGTAAAGGATGCATTGTAACAAGATCAACAAAGTTTTGTCATCCTGTGGAAGAGCTGCCCCGGGACTGATTCCCGAGTGCCCACTCTCGAGTTGTTTTTAGAGGAATCCTCTGGGCAGTTCTGCCTTGTATTGATGCTGAGGCTGGGAGACGGATGCTTTTTACTATGTAGCTGTGTTATGATACACTTCAGGGTTCTTTTACCTTAAAAACTATGTTGCTGTCATGTGGGAAAAAGAACATGAACCAAAGTGGTTTAGAGAGTGTCCCTTTAATTTGTGACTAAGAGGAAGAGATTTTACCTTCACTTACCCTTCAGATTCCCTTTTATGTGATGGCCCTTGAGCAGATGTATATTGTGCTCATAGCACCTGAGTAGATCCATGCCATTAAAGGGAGGTTTGGATTTATTATTCGTCAGACTTATTATTTAGTTAGATTAAATGAGAATTTCGCTTTGCAATGTGTGTTATTTGGGTAACGGAGTAACAAACGTTTTTGTATTGCTTTTCAAAATGTAAAATGTAAATAATTTGTATTTGAATTATTATAGACACCCTATGCTTAGTAAACAACAGAAGTCTATGTTTTATTTTAAGGAAAGTTACGCTTGAGAGGGGGTGGTAGATGGAGGTTGGCTCTAGCCAACTCTGCTCGGAGGAAATGCTTCTTAGTGGAGTGGCTACCTGCCATTGTACTTTTTGTCCGTATATCCGGGTATACTAAAAACTTTAAAAAACATTTCTCATATGTCAAAGAACCCCTTATCCCCAATGAGTGTTGTTCCCTGTTTTTTGCCTGGCTAGAGAATTTTAGAAAAATAATTGAAGATAAAATGTATACAGTTTGAAAACAATACAGACTAAGTTCAAGTGATTTTTAGAAGTTACATTTTTTTAAATTACATTTCACTGTCAATTTAAAAACCATAAAACTTAATGACAATAATGGTGATACCCTAAGAGTAACCCATCTTAGAAAAAGAAGCTGAACAACAGATCGATTATAGCTACAGTGTTTTACCATCCTTGTGGGCAGCACTGACATGGTTGCTGGTTGTTGATCCAAATCAGACATGCACCCAAGCAGGCTGTTTTCAACACTCACTGGCAGGTGCAGAGTTTATATGATGTTTGCTTTCCAACTTTGATTTTAAAACTTGAAATCTCAATCTGCAGAGGGAGGACCTTATTGCTAGATGAAACAGACATTCTTTTGTGTTGCTTGGGAAATGTCTAATTTTATAAACCCGTGCTGTCAGGTGTTTATAATTCTGAACTTTGTACCATTAGATAGGCTGTGTCTGGAGTTGGCCAATTGTTTTTCTGAGTATCACTTGCAGATTTGATTCTTTAGTGGGCATGTTCTCATAAAGCTTATTTAGATAATTATTATTTACTCTTTAGGCCTGAAAAGAAGACCAAATAATAATGGTGTAATTTTCAGAATTACTTATACTTTTTAATGTAAAGCAAGAGAGGTTACACATCTCTAGTAGGAATCTCAGAAAGCGAACTCTATTTGGTAGCAATAGTTAGTTTCAGGATGTGATTTGCATCTGTGTTGTAATTTGAAAGGTAAATAGCTTAAGGTTTTGGTTTTTTTTTAAATGAATTTGTAAGGAATTTTAAAATACATGTTTGTTTGTTTTTTTCAAGAATATTTCTTCTTGTATTTAGGCTTTTCTTAGGTTAAATCTTCCAAGAGCCATTGTTGTTTTAAATAAAGTACTCTCTAGCCCTCTTTGATGGGAGAGAAAATGTTCACAAGGGAAGACAGAGGACAATTTATAGGACTGGTACTCTCATACACTTTGTAATATTTTAATTCAGATGATATTCTATGATTAAGAAAATTAACCTCCTCTTTCCTAACAACTACTTTTTTCATCTAAAATATACTTAGTTAAAATCTTTCAATTATAAATAATCATACCATTTCTGAATAATCAAAGGTGTACAATATTAATGTATTAATTAAGTATTCTATCAGCACCTTTCCCACATGAATGGATAATTTTATGCTCAACTGATGAAGGAATAAATAATTTTTAATTTTCATCAGTCATAGGATGACTTCATTTTATACATAATGAATCATTTCACATCATAATAGATTGAGCCTTTCAAAAAAACAAATTTTAAATGTGTCACTTGCTTTTTACAGTGATATTGAAATGAGTATAATCTGGGAACTGCATGATAGAATTTCTACAAAACATTAATATTTATCTTCTGGGTCACCACCTGAAGACTAATAGCACTATGTCCAGAATTCTTGTCATGGACTATGTTAGTAAAACAGTAATAAAAGTGATAGAGTAGTTCACTATTTTATATCCTGTGGCTGGTTATGGTCATCTGGCTAGAGTCTAACCCATATTAATCCCTTGAGTCAACAGTCAGGAACATTCAATGATGTACTTAAAATACTTTTTAACATGTGGTATTTAGAGTGTTTAGAATGTCAAAGGATCCTTTGTAATGATCTTCCCCTTGAGCAATTCAAAAGATATTTTAAAAGTTATTTTTCAAAGAGCACAGTATTTGAAGACTTTCAGAAAACATAAATCTAGTAGAGTACTTTGGAAAAAAAAAAGTTCAGTTCAGAAAAAAAAATCACACCATACACTGAAGTGATATATTACTCAAATAATCTATAAAAAATTCAAGAAAACAGAGTATGTGTTCATTTTTGGTTGAGAAAAGGGACTTTTTTTATGAACAAGAGAATGTGTTTGATGCTCCCTTAGGGAGCTACACTCCTCTCTATAATTGTGTTTTTCACATTTCATGTTCAAATGTAAGTGACTAAAGAGAAAGCATGACATGTTCATATTTTTCATAGAACATATTAAAGCCTGTTTCTATGGCAACCACTTTTAATTGGCAAATCCCATTCTTGTCAGTACTCTCAAGCTTATTTTTCTTGGGTACATTGAATTGTTAGAAATGCTTCATGAAGTAAAAGTTCGATCTGGCATTGTTCTTGGGCACGGGTTTATTTTATTAAATAATTTAGCTATAGCATGTTTGTGTTGTAGGTTGCTTTAGGATAATACATCTATCCCAACAGCCTGTTGATTATCAAGAAACCTGCCGAGGATTTGGTGCAGACACTTAGATCAGCAAACTGAGAATGGCGACGTGTGCTAGTTCACATAGGTGAAGGAGGCAACTGTCTGACCTGGCAAAACAAACAGAGTTGGAAAAAAATTAAAATCTTTTTGGGCTGTATTTCAGACGTTTAAAACAGTGTTATCTGTGGTTCCTTGTGGCCCTGACTTTAATAGTATAGAGTAGATTGATTTATTAAAAACAAACAGAGTTTGCTGCTTGCTTCTCATAAATTTTATCTCTTGAATCAATGTGGTGCAGAATGTCGAAGCAGGTATTTGGTAAGTTGGTTTCAGCTACTGCAGTGTTATAAAAATAGATTAAGTAAACAGACACAGCAGGCCAGTGCAGCTTGGATTTTGAACTCTTCTGAGACCCAGTATAACTTTAATAGTTTATTGGTCTGGGGAGAAAGAAATATGATTCCCCAATGTAATTTTAATATTATATAATGAAAGAAGAATGATTTTACAGCATGGAATCAGGTGTTGTAACTATTGTAACTCTTTCAGAGAGCTTTATCCAAAAGCTTCAATTTTTAAGCTATTCTGGTCTACTATTCCGGTCTTCTGTGTGGTTTTTTGTTTTTTGGTGTGGGTTTTTTTTTTTTTTTTTTTTTTTGCTATTTTTATATCACTGCGGCAGCATAACCCTGCACCAAGCACAAGACGACATTGCAGTTGGTGGCGAATGTAAAACTGTTATTAAACGAAAGCTAAGAAAGCAAATCCTTAGAAAGAAGGGAATTGTCTATATTGAAGACTTGCAATATTAAAATTAAATTTGTCTTCTAAAAATTAAAATATGAAAGGAGTAAATGACAGTGTATGTTTCCTCCTTCAAAAGCCATGATTTCATATAATCAAGAACTGAAATATGTTTAGTCACCCCCTTTTAATTATTCTTCTCTGCTGAAGATTTTCTGTAAAAGTGTTCCTCCCTCATATACGCTCTTTGTCTTATAAAAGTGTTCCCATTGCATTTCTCATTAACAGATGACTTTGTTGCTTTCATCAGAAGTCCCAGAAGGCATTTATGTCTGAATAGTTCAACCTCACCTTGTGCCCTTCTAATCTGTGTATGTTTCCTGAGCAGTTCTGACCCTCGTAATATTAAAATCAAATATATAGAGAAAGTAAATTATGTATATTTGCTACCTATGGGCATAATAAGTATATACATGTACATGCTCATTGATCTCCAGTTGCCTAAGAAAGGTGATTAAAGGGTACAATTAATTTAAAAAGTGGGAAATCAGCTTACCAGGGCCATTCCAGAAGTGCATGAGAAAAGGAAACAGTAAGAATAGAGGGTAGGTGGCTTACAGCTTCCTAACAGTGCTCTGTACAGGGCTGTACAGTGCTGCATTCTCTGAGCCACTGGCCCTCAACATTGTTTTCTAGGCTAACAGGATTTCACTAGACCCGGTACATTCACGTAGTTTTTGGGTATTCAGGAACAATCCCAAAGATTCATGACATGTACATGATTGTGTTGGTGCTTGGGAGGAAATTTGAGCCACGTGCTCTGAGTAGGCTTGGTGACTCAGCTAGAGAGGGCACCTAATTGGCCACCCACCTCAGTTTGTCCTTGTTCACTGCTCATATAAACAGCAACTGATGAAATGGAGCATTGCTACGTTTGGGCATTTATAAAGCTCTGGGGGACATAAAGCTTTAAAATTTCAAGGATCGTTTCATATCAGTACTGTACCAACAGGATTTGAAAAAATGACGAAGTCTAACAAAAATTAGTTAATGGTTTTTAGATTTTCGGCTCTCATAATCCTAGAAGTCCCAGTCTTATAATTGAATGGAGTAATGTTCTTCCTCTGTCTCCTTTCTACTCTCAATTCCTGTACTAAGAGCATTGTTCTTGCTCATGGGTGCTTCAGATTCCCAGTTCATGTCTTACACCTACCTACCTACATCCGATCTGGGATTTATGTCTTTGAAGAGGTATGACTAGACACCTAATGAGAAAAAGACAGGGCTGAAGGGGCCATAGAATTTTCTGGGAAATGGCCAACGATTCTGGTTCAGAGACCTAGCAGTTAAAAGTCAGAGCTGGAAATCTGGAAACATTCACCGACAGCATTGGGTAGGTATTCACTAAACACATCTCATAGTCTACATGTATTTTACTTACCTAGGTGTATAGGTAAATGAACTAATGGAGAGAAACAGTATCTTTATTACATAAATCATGCTCTAAAATAAGGGCAAAGGAGGAAGTTTAGATGGTAGTGAAGCAATTTCTGAGTTACTAGAAAATATGACTATAGATATTAATAGATTAATAATAAACCTTTTGTGGTTTAAAACCTAATTCACTTTCATTTATCCTTCCAAAGTCACATGAAATATTTCATAGACCTTGAATAGGGATTAATTTCCATATGTGCCCTTTGTATATGTATGTATATTGATATCTCTGTATACAGATCCATACACAGGCATCCATCTCTGTCTCTTATATATACGTATCTTTCTGCACACACAACCACACACACTCACTGACACACATACACGTGAATGGATATAAATGGGGGATAGTCCTCTGGTGACTTAGTCTGAGATCAAGCTTTTGGAAATAAGACATGGTGCTTCCTTTCTTGCAGTGAGAAAGCACACCCAAGTAATAGTAACACTGATCCTGGGGATACCGGATTCAGGGAGAGGGCTGGAGAGCACAGGCAAGAATGCCCTTGTCCTGCAATCTGTGGAGCAGCAGAGCAGGGGCTGTGACTTTATGGAAAGCCGCCCTCCCCCCATCCCCTTACCAGAACAATGAACTGAGCCTTCAAAATACACTCATGTGAGAGACTGGAAAACTTTCACCTAACAAATCTGGATAAACTTATAAGAACAACAACTATATTCTGCTGGTGTTCTCTAGGTACTAGCTATTGGCTTTACACACATTTTTATTTAAATCCTCATAAATCCCATTGTTAGGTAGATAGTATAGTCACTCCCATTTTATTGATGAGGAAACTGAGGCTGAGGATTATGAGTTATGCACAAGGTCACAGGGCTGGTAAGTGGCAGAGTGGGATTTGACCCTGAACGTATCTTTCTGCTTTTTGAGCACCCACTATGAAGCACTGTCTCCTTTATCAGTTTTTTTTCTTTTTTTTTTTTTTTTAAGATTTTATTTCTTATTTGACAGAGAGATTGAGAGCACAAGCAGGGGGAGAGGCAGAGAGAGAGGGAGAAGCAGACTCCCTGCTGAGCGGGGAGCCTGATGTGGGGCTCAAACCCAGGACCCGAGGATCATGACCTGAGCCAAAGGCAGACGCTTAACCGACTGAGCCACCCGGGTGCCCCTCCTTTATCCGTTTTAAAGGAATTTTGCAACATATTGCACATACAGAGATCTTTCTTGGAGTATTGAAAACCTTTCCTAGAATGGTTAATGATGGTCCCAAATTTGAAATACGAAGTCTTCACCACTAGGAGCAGATATGTAACTGTGTAAGCTTCTGTTAATAGATTTCTGACATTACCCTTCAAATTCCTGACCTTCTTGCCACGTCTCCATTTTTTTCTTTCATATGCTCATACCTGTAAACCTTCCTCCTTCTGACCTTGTCATTTGCATTTAAAAACTTGGTTCATGCAACTTTCCTGAAAATCACACCTGAAACCACAATGCTCCTTACAGCTCCAGAAGGCTTTTGAGAGGAAAGCTAGCAGTATGGGTCGGGACGGGGGTGGGGGGGCCTTCATTCTGCAAGCTTTTTTATTCTCTGGGCATTTGGCTCCTGCCTGACATGGTTTTGTTTGTGCAGCATTTTGCTAAATATAGGCCAGGCATTATTTCAGTGGGGTTTTCTATATGAAACCCCTTGGCATAATTCATGATGAAAACCAGGGTACATCTGAGGGAAGAAAATCAAATTTGATCGTCAAAGTGCTGACATCCTAATGGGATGCCATGAGAAGTAGCATACGATTGCCGCAGGCCCACAGAACCTGTCTGTCCCCTTCCCATCCCCAATCACAGGGAGGCATATTTTTAAAATTCTGATGAATTCTTTCTGATTCTATTTTGGTGGGGGGGGAAGGCTAAGTTTGCAGGGAATCAGAAAGTATTGGCATTCTCTTCGCTTTTATCATCTGAATGAATTGCAAACGGTTTTTAAGAGTTTCTTTTACTGAGCATGGGTTAGGAAGAGAGGGGGCATCATGAAGTCCCGTCATTTGCTTAAAAAAGAAAAGTATGTTTACATTGTAGAGGCCTTTGAGATTTATAAATAGCAAGATAGCAAGTAATAGCATATAGACTTCTTTCCTCTTCATATTATGTGATAGAAATATCAACAAGAGGTCATTAAAGATGGGTCTTATTTTTTAATATACAGCCCCTGCTTAGGTAATACTGTATCCATAATAATAACTAGTTCACCTCTCATTGCTACATAATGCCTCTATTAAACATTTCAGAGCTTCTGACACAACAGTGAAGAATTGTAATTGATATGAGAGCCATTGCAGTGGTGTTCATGGGGGCAGAGTTCAACTAATTGAGTCCGTTGTACGTATTTACATTTCATGTGCTATTTCAAAACTCAAAAAATGAACGGAATGCTTTTGAAAACCAACATACCTATCTTACTTCAGCCTCTTTGAATAAACAACCCTCCTAGAATTTCTGCTTTTGTTAAGCAGCAACAAGAAATATAAAACATTCGAAGTGTTAATCTTTAATTTGGGGAATAATATATGTTTGCTTTAACATTTCTTCTTAACCAACCCGTTTCTATTTTTGGCGAAATTACATAAGACACACACAAAGAAAGAACATATATTATAAAAGTAGCATTTCAGAATATTTCAGTGTACTGCCAATACTATCGTGTTCTTCTGAAAGGTAGCTGTTCCCACTTTTTGCAGTAACGTAAGGGAAACTTCATATAAGATGCAAAAATATTCCTGAGAATTCATCTGAGTAGAAACTCCCAGAGCCCCTTATCTGTTTTTAACAGGAAACATGCCTGTGCAGATGGCCTGTTGAATTTTCCAGCATTTTACTGTGGTGTGCAATTTGTTGCCTGAGATCCTAAGTTTCTAGAATGGTGTTATCTTATCTCTTTGAGGTGCCTCCTAAAAGGAGTCCAGAATCCTTTGCCTAGATGCCAGAGAAGGTGACAGAAGTCCTCTACATAAACAAGGAGGTCCTTCCCACCCAACTCTTGGTGGGCTGTCTCCCTGTCCTGTGTCATTCCTACCTCAAATCCCTCTCCATGTGTGTCTGTTTTCTAGAGGTCCTTTCTCTGAGATCCTAGAATGCAGTGACACTGTATTCCCAATAAAGTAGGTACAGAAGGGGATCATGGACATTGGTTGCTTCTCAATCTGTGATGGCAGGTTACAAACACAAATTATCTTGCAGCTAGATTCTATCCTAGACGATTGTTTGATATCCAAGACTGATCCCATGTTCCAGAGCACTATTAAGGAGCATGATAATTCTAGTCCCTACCACAAAATGGCAACAAAGAGCTAGAAGTCTATAGAACCATACTGGACTGCTAGGTTAGGAAAGCCACTGACTTACCTTTTCAAGAGAATGAATGGTCAGGTGGAATATGAAGCCTCTCCAGGTCTGAAAGAATTTCCTTTGACCATTTGAGCCCAGTTTTATCCACTCCTCTTTTTTTGAGGATGTTTCTCATGAAGTCAGATGCTGCTGATCCCTCCTACATCTGACTCTATTTATCAGTAGGAATTGCATTTTATATTTCTTTTTCTATCCTCTATCACCCAGCATAATGATAAGCTATTAGGCAACCAGTATACATAGATTAATAGATAGATGGAAAAATAGGAAATTAGCAAAATTGTAGATCTCGGATCCTCTTTCCTATGTATGTGCAATAGTTGGCACAGTGAATTTGAATGTTACTTATAATCCATCAGTTCTTTGTAGAAATTGTTTTCTCAAGAGTCATTTTTTCCCTTGGAATTCTCATATGTATCACTTTTAGTAGAAAGTATAAAATTATTTTAAATATTCTTTTCTAAGGAACTCACCGAAAAAAATGGTGCCTAATTTATAGAACTTTTCTAACAGTTATTGAGAGTAGCCATTTTTGTATGAATCTATTTTTATCACTGACATTCAATTCATCCTACATGGTTTTCCAAGATGAACCTATAGCTTTTAAAATCAAAATTACCAGATAGATTTTCTTCACAATTTCATCCAAAGTGAGAACTACGGAGACCTGCTATTATCTTTATAGTGGCAACACTGATACTTTGGGGCAAAATTGAGATTTTTCCAAAGGGTAACGTAGACAACTTTGTTTGTGACAACTTTGTTTATGGATTTCACACAAATCGACTATGACATACCGATACATAGTTCATAACAACTGACGTAGTCAATTGTCAATAGTCAATTTGTGTGAAATCCATAGTGTAACTCAAAATATATTGTGGTGGCAGCTATAAGAAGTCTGTCTGACTGTACTTATATACAGTGGAAAGAGTCCTTAGAGATTGTTTTCTTAATTGCTGCATTTTAAACACTACTGGCTATTTGAATTTCAACTTGATATTATCTTTGTTCTAAATATAGCCTGCCAAATTTGTTTATATAGTACCTATAAATCAGGCAGATGAGTTTCCATTGCTTTAATTGTTCTGTGACTTTGTATGAATTAATTTCACAAGATCTCAGAATTCCTGTCAGCAAATGGGAGAAGAGGTTAACAGTATTCCCATCCTGAAGTCGTGGGGAGGATAACGTGAGACCTGTTCTTTCTTTTAGCTAACACTGTGGCTTACTGTGAGCTAGGGGAAATAAGGCTTTGCCCCCATGGATCTTACATCCCTAGTGGAATCAGTCAGTAAGTGAACATATAAATCAGCAATATAACTGTAGGTATGACCAGTGCTATGAGGAAGATAAACAGGAGCAACAGTCCTGTGGAGGCTGGTTCTGGGAGGACTTTAGTTGGGTAGGTTATGTTTACTGCTCTGTCTGGAGGAGCATAGACAATAAGTGGTAATATTTTTTCCCCTTATTGTCCATAGTTAATTTTCTTACTTTCTACTTAACCATTGTGTTCGTAATTTATAAAACAAAAAATATGGATATGTAGCTTTTATTTTGTGACAGATGTTTTTGTTTTATAAATTCAAGATTTCAAAGCAGATATTTTGTTGCTTGAGGGGTAATGGAGTGACTAGGTACATTTTCATTTCTTCACAGAGTAATATAAATTATTGTAAACTCAGATATGGTAGTTCTGATAATTGTTCAAATCTGTTTTTCTCTTCTCTTTTGGTATATAATAAATTTCACGGAGGACATGTGTGCACTAGCTTACCTTTAACCCACTTGAACAGTTTAGTGCAACTGTTTTGTCTTGGATTGTTGGGTACCATAAAACCACAGGAACAGCCATTACTCTTGATTTGTTTAATGAGTGCCGATCTTTCTATATCCTTATGACTTAGGTCCTCTTCACCATGGAGTGTCTTCCTGAAATTCAAGTAGTCCTCAGCAAAGACATTCAATGAATGGATTATCCTTGCTTATATTGTAGATTTCCTAATTAAGCATTTAGGTTACTTCCACTTACTTCACCTTGTCAACCTTAAACATTAAACAACGAAGGTTATGGAGCAGCAAATTAGCTTATTTGGAAACAGCAGAGGAATTGCAACTCAGAATAGGAAAACTCTGCAAACCATTAGCAAGTCTGGAGAGCAATGGAGGAGAGCATCCCTTTATAAAGGAAAGGAGTAAGTTGGGAGGCGTTTTTGTGACAAAAGTTCACTGGAGGAAAATGAGAGTTCCGGGTGGTGGCTTCTCATTGGCTGCAGACCAGGGCAGCTTGCTGTTGCCAGGCTGAGAGGAAGTCTTCCTTCTTCCTGCCGAACTATACAGGCTGGGCTCGGTGACTGTACATGAGAGCCCCCTCCCCTTAATGGCTTCCCAACTCCATTTTGAATGAGTTTTCCTTTCCTCATTTTCACAGCCTTTACTCTCTGAATGTACCTCCCCTGAATAAAGCCTTCATCCCAATCAAGGCCATCGAATGGCCTGAAATTCCTACCTGGATGCTATTTTACCTGTTAGGTCCTCTGACTCTTTGGATTCCTGGGAAGCCAGCTGTGTTGTAGAGGACATAATCCTCCAACTTGGTATCAGACCTGAATTTGAGACTTAAACTTTATTTGCTACTTTAGTAATCTTGGGCAAGTCATTTAACTTCTGTGAGCCTTAATTTCCCCATTGGCATAACATGGTTAATACTAGTTACTTATACGGTTATTGTGAGGTTAATTGAAAATACTTGTGAAAATGCTTGACTCTCGGCATGGTTTCCTCTGCACTTTGTCCACTTTGGTAGCACTTCATAGTATGAAGGACACTTCATAGTATTGATTATCTATTTCCTGAAATATACCCTGTGGCAGGCTTTATGGTCCACCCCGCCCCACCCCACCTTTTCTTTTCATACTATTTTCACACGACCTTTCCTTTTGGTTTTTGGGTGTTTTGATAGGCAGTCAGATAAAAGAGAGGTAGACTAAAATTCTCAAAAAGGGAATTTGGAGATAATCTCTTTATTTTGATGAACAATCTATCTGTTCATTTGTGTGTGCAGCGTTTTATTTATGAAAACTGAGGTATAAGAAATGGTCTGTGGTGAATTGACAGATGTTTTTACATAGTGGACCCATAGGTACACACTGAGGAAAAACATGGGGGGTGGGGTGGCTTATAACATGTTTTTAAATATATCATTGGAAAGACAACAAAAGGAGAAATGACAAAGTTTCCCACAGTAAGTAGTGAGCTGGTAGAACTATACAAAGAGAAAACACTGGTAGTGTTAAACCCATGTAGTAGTAGTGATGTGCTGTTAAGAAATGGATGATGTGCCCAGAAAGCAGTTAACAGGACCACTGGTGTTCCAGCTGTTTAAAATTGATCAGGGACCACGAAAAGAAACTCATGCTTCACCAAAGAAAAATACCTAAACATCGAAAAACTTAAACATTATGGAAAAAAAAAATCACAAAATATAAAATAAATTTAAAAAGGAAAGGAAACTTCGAACCTTATGTACCGAGCAAATGCCAGGTCTAGCAAACCTAATTCTAGTCTTAGATTACTTATTGATTTTAAAACAACAACAACAACAACAAAAACCCACAAAGAAATAGTAAAATATAAAAACAAATTAATGTTTTATAGACCCTGGGAAAAAGAATTTTCAGCAAAGTACAAAAATTTAAAGCATTCCTTTCTTTAATTTTGTAATTCTTTACTGTGGAATAGCTCAGAATGTCACTTCTGTTTTAAATAACAGAACTGATAACTGAGCAAGGAAACAATTTAGATTATAAAATTTTTGCTTTAATAAAAATTCCTTAAACAGTGAAAAAAAAAAAAAAAGAAATGGATGATCTAACCTGAGAGTTTCCCCAACTTTAAAATCTGGCAGTTAAGAACATCATCATTTTGGGAGCTGTTTAGTCTCAAATGATAGATGATATGTTTTGAACATAAATAATAGAGCTGTTGATAATTTGTAGTTTTACTTGAATCTCTTTAAGGTGTTTCTTGGTCCTTCCATGGTACTCTGTTTAACCTTTCCCTAAAATAACTGCATTGACTAATGCATTATAAATCTTTTCCTGCTGCATGCTGCATGGACTCCAGTAATTTCATCCACTCACTCATGATGGCGGGGGGTGTGGTAGGGGGGGACCTGTGCCCTGCCCCATATAAGCTAGTGTACTCTATAAAAACCCTGGCAGTTTATAAAGTAGAATACTGCTTTTAAGAGGAATTATTTTTTGTTTGTATCAGTCCATTTGATTATTAGTTTTATTCTCTTTCAGAGATTAATATTAAAAAATAAACTGCCTTACTAAATGGTCCTTTTCAGAGCATAATTTATTTAAAAAATAATCAAACCAAAAACAGTTGCCCTAAATCAGTACAAGAGAAAATTATTGTAAATTAGGAACCACAACGTTTTAAATGAAACTTGAAATTATTTTGACTTACAGGTGAGTGCTAACAATGAAATAAACCAAAACAAACAATTTCAGAAATAGCTAAAAATAGTTGCACATTGAGACTTAAATGTATTTTGGATAATGTGAAACTTAATCACATAATTATGACTCACTGAAATCGTTTGGGAAATATTGTTTAGAAGGTAGGAATATATTGCTAGTTCTTTTTTTTTTTTTTTTTTTATGTTAGTGCATTTACTACACCACTCTAGAACAATTCCATTTAATTTTAGAAAGGCTTTTCATATTTGATTTCATGATATTATAGGATTCTTTTAGGGTGGATAGTAAAATTGTTATTTTCAAATATTTTAGATGAATATGTCACATGCAGAAAAGCTACATTAAAATTACCAGTATCAGCTACTGGTAGAATAAAAATGAGGCAAACATGAACTTTTTTTTAAATTATTATTGTTTTGGGTTTTTATGAAATCAGGAAAATTGTAAAGTGGTTATTCTATCAAGAAATACTACAACAGGGGTGCCTGTGTGGCTCAGTCATTAAGCATCTGCCTTCAGCTCAGGTCATGATCCCACGGTCCTGGGATCAAGCCCCGCATTGGGCTCTCTGCTTGGCGGGAAGCCTGCTTCTCCCTCTCCCACTCCCCCTGCTTGTGTTCCTGCTCTCCCTCTCTCTCTCTGTCAAATAAATAAATAAAATCTTTGGAAAAAAAAAAAAAAGAAATACTATAACAGGAAAGCAAAAGTTAGTTTCACTTTATTGGTATGTCTCTTGAGCAGTGCTTCAGAATTTTTGCCAAGCTACCTTCCATATTGAAGTTTCTAAGTAACCTTTTCCAATCTGAGTAATCCATATTACAGTTACTATTTACTCTTTTCTGATGTGATTGTAGTGTGGAGTCCAGTTTTTATCTTGGCACAAGGAAACAATGAAACAGAATAATGGACTAATGATTGAGCCAGAAATTTGCTCTTAAGTTGCAAGAAATTGTAAAATGATGAAGCTTAATTTGGCAGTTAGTCAGTAAGCAATTTTCAAAACATTGCTAGGTGTTGAAAAAGCACTGTTCTATGTATGTTTGAAAGTTAGACATATAGTTAATGTATGTTCTATGTATGTATGTCTATTAAACATGTATTATATATATAGTATGTAATGTACATCTTGCTTTATAAGATTCCTATATGACTTAACACCTGTTATGAGCCTGATGCTATTCTAGGTATTGTTTTGGGAATGCAACTGGAAAATAAACAGTCATGGTTTTACTCTCATTGAGTCTGGTCTAGTGAAGGAAACAGGCAGCTGACATGTAATTATGATAAAGTGTAGCGAATGCTCTGGAATCAGCCAGAAGAACATTAAACAAAGATGAAGTTTAAAAACAAAAACTTCCTGAAGGGGGTGAGATTAACAGGAGTTCCACTCTTAACTCTAACTACAAGTTAGCCAGGCCAAAAAAACCTGGAAGGGCAGAGTATTTTGGTAGCTGGATCTACATGGTCAAAGTGATATCTTGTGAAAGACACTGAACTTAGTTCAGTTCGCTATGGCTGGGGGGGGGGGGGGGGGGGGGAGAGAGAGAGAGAGAATGTGTGTGTGTTAGCACGTGTTAGAATAGGAGTAGGGGGGAGATTGTGAAAAAGATGGGTCTGGGAGACTATTTGAAAAATGGTCAGGTCTGTGTTAGCTCTTGCCTGGACTGTTAAAGTAATTACTTCACTGGTCTCCCCTGCCCGGCTCGTGGCCACTTCAGGAGCTCCCGCCCTCCTGTCTGATGAATTCATGAAGTACAGCTTTGCCTATGTGCTGATAACGTCCCCGACCCGTCTCAGTGGCTCTCCCCAGTCTACAGAAGGAAGTAGACAATTTGTAACTCAGTTTTTAAAACTGTCCCCAAACTAGAGTCAGCCTATTTTTCACACTTCTTTCTCACATCTCTTACTATAAATGTATTATTTGTCATCGATGCTTCAAACTATGCTCTTTCCTCTACCTGGATATCTTTTGTAACTCTTCATGTTTAAATTCTACCTCTTCTTCAAAGCTATTATCTGATTCTTCTAAATGGAAACATTCTCTTTTTCCTTCAAATTATGAGAACTCTTTAACTGAGTGTCCCTTATAGCACTCTTTGCCTTCCCTCCTTATATTCTAGTTATTTAGGTGCATGCCTTATTTCTCTTCATGAAATAATGTCTGATTCATTTATTGTCTTCACTGCCCCACAGCACTGAGAGCATGAGAGGCCTCAACAAATGGATGATGAATAAATGTATAAATGAGTCATTTTAGAGGGTAATAAGATTTAAGGTGAAGTATATTCAAGGCAACCCCTTGACAACAATTGACAAGGCAACAGCTCTCCTCTCCTCTCCTCTCCTTTCTCATCCATTCATTGCCTATATTCTAGCTTACTTTTCAGTTTGATTAAGAGACAGTGAATCAGTTGTTTTGTTCTGCTTTCTCTTTCATCTGTGTCCATGTAGGTGTGTCTGTGCGCATGCACTGTATTTCTTATCTGATATATATCTAGCTCTTTTAGAACAATTTCATAGACTCTGTATGCTCTGGTATTATTGCAAGAAACACAAAAGAAACCTTCTGTTTAACTTTTGATAATTTCTAATGGGCTGGGACATACCAATTTCCAATTTCTCTCTGTGGATTGTTGTAAAATCATGTGTTGCATCTGCAAGCAAACAGCAACAACAAATTAAAGTTACCCCCAGCCCCTAGATTATCTAGGCCATCCATACCCTGCCTACCCATCAGTGGGATGCATGGGGGCTCTGACATGTCTAGTACTTCCTAACTTCATTGCTTCACAGTGGTAGGGCCTTACATCGGATATTTAACCTCTGAAAGCTTCTGTTTCCTCATTTGTTATCGGAGGCTAATAAGAATCACTTCTTGGGATTGTCCTGAGGGTAAATGATAGATAATATTGTGAGAGTTAACGATAGACATTGTAATTACACCTGAACAGGACACAGAGGAGGTCACCATTAGGGTAAGGATTCTATCCATTGTAATGGTCTTCCTAAGCAAATGGTAGTAATCCTGTGGAGACCTCATATCTTATTTGAAAATTTACAACATGCCAGTTTACGTCCATAAATACTTACTGCAGCTATGAAAATTTTAAGTTGAGCATAGGCAACTTACAATTGAGTCGTAAAAGCAATACTGTGAAGATAACTTAGGAGCCCATCTAAGACCTCTAGCCCTCAGTGGATGAGAATGAAACTAAACTATATAGGAGCTGTTATTAGTAATCTAAAATGCCATCAATATCTTTGATACATTCTTTCTTTAGTGTACCGTCAATGTTGAGTATATAACAGATATACTTAAGGGCTCTCATGGGTACATTGATGACACAGATCCTTTGACCCTCTTTTTCCCATGAGC
This sequence comes from Mirounga leonina, assembly GCF_011800145.1. Taxonomy (NCBI): domain Eukaryota; kingdom Metazoa; phylum Chordata; class Mammalia; order Carnivora; family Phocidae; genus Mirounga; species Mirounga leonina. The sequence continues at coordinate 46,602,647 of NW_023270268.1, forward strand.
TCTTTTGCTTCCTATGAACAAGATGTTCAGAAGCAGGTGGTGCTGGTCTGAGGCACCGAGGCCCAAGGGAATGAAAGGTAGTAGCTCTTTTTGTGCGGTCCTTGCCCTTGAGCACCCTTTCCACCACTGTAAAGGGAAGGAGCTGTGAGAAAAACAGACAGGTTAGAAACAGAAATATCAGTCAAGGGATAGTCAGATAACATTAGCAGTTGTCCTGGAGTCATTGGCAAACACTGGGTTTGCAGGAACTATGGAAAAAGTTGTGACTGATGTGTAAGTGAGAATGTGGATTGGTATATATAGACTAACCAATGGTCCTCAGAGAAGCAGTCATTAGAATCATCTGGGAGCTTGCCTGGGACCCAGCCAAGATCAATGAAATCAGAATTTCTGGAGGTGGATGCTGGGTATAGAAATGTATTATTTATAATGTGCAGCCATGGTTGAGGACCAGTGGCCTAGGCCTTACGGTACCATTGCAGTGATGTGATAGCTGGGACACGGGAAATGCCCTCCTGTCTCTTAAATTGCTTATTCATCCTACAAACATTTACTAAGAATGCTTAGGTTGCTCAGTTAGATTTAGCCCTGTCTTTAACAAGTTCTTAATCTAGAGGAGTAGACAGACTTGTGGAAATTACCTGTAATACAATTTGACAGGTGCTGAGTTCACTACTGTGAGCTTTCTCTCTCTGGCAAGAAAGTAAAGAGGAGGAAGGGAGGGACAGTGAGAGAGAAAATGTCCCCAGAAAGTGACATTTGAAAGGGTCACCTCTCACAATTAAATTTAACTTAAGAAAATGATTCCCTATTATTATCAACTCCTTTTAAAATACCAATGCCCCGTTTCCTAATGGTAAGAGAAATGAGCATTAGTTGGCTCTTACCTTGGGCACTGGGAAAGCTTTCTCACAGCCACTCAGGAGCTATGTTACTTGGATGCAATATCACAGATGAAGGTACTGTTGAGCTAGGAGTTGAGTACCTGCATAAGGTCACATAGCCAGTGGGCAAAGAATTACAGTGAATCCAGGTCTCCTTGGCTCTAGATGCGTGTTTTTTGTGCTGGACTGTGTACATTGCCATCCTCGGCTACTTAGAGGCTTAGTGTGAGTTCATTAGAAGCTAAGATTCTAACTCGATGGTGAGCTGAAGGACTCTGGAAAAGGGGAGGTTGAAGGAAGAGGAGAAAGGGTGCTTTTAAGCTTATCCAGAGAAGTGGAACTGAGTAACAGGAAGCAGGGTTTGCAAGGTTCCAGGGATGTAAAGAACATACTTAGGAGAGTGAGAAAGGCCCAGTGATGTCCATTTATTGAGTACCAGACCATAATTGAGGCCCTTGTGTACATTCTTTCCTTTAATACTTACATCATCCCTAGGATGGTATTCTTATCTTCGTTTTTATAGAAGAGGAAGTTGGAAGTTTAGTGAGGTTGATAATTAACCAAAATCTCACTACTAATAAGTATCGAAGTTGGCATTTGAACAAACAACTCTGTGATTCTAGCTCATGTGATGTTAACCATTGAGCTGGGGCTCAATTGCTTTTTTATGTCAAGTCCTGGGACGTTTCCTGTGTGCAGATTTCTAAGGCCTGAATATGAGAAGCTTACGAGCTAAGGATACAGATAAATCCAACAAGTGACCATATTCCTTATCTGGGTGGGCGGAGCAGAGTACAAAGATGGGGTTGGGTAACAGTAGTAAGAAGTTACCTGAAACAGGTAGGGAAGAAGGGAAATAAAACTGATGAAGAGAAAATGGGACTATAGCATGTGAGTTGGTAGAGGTCCTGGAGAAGATGCTGAAGGAATGTTTGAGAACGTTATTGGACAGAATATGTTACCTTCTGAAATACAGGCAGGACTTATTCACTGGTAAACAGTTGTTGGGCTTACTGGCCTGGCCCAGAGGGTGGGCACGAGGGTGAGACATGACACTGCCTTCTGGAGGCAGTTGGCATGGAGGAAAGATGTATAAACAATGCACAGTAAAGCCGTGTGACTCTGTTAGGAGAGAAGCATGCGCAAAGTACCAAGGAAGGTAAACAACGGAATCGCTACTAACAAGCACTTGCTTTAGCCAGAGGGAGGGAGTAAATTCATGCATACGTTGCTCTACTCACTGCATCCAAGCCTGGTGTTTAGCAGACGGGGCTTTCAGCCTAAATGTTGTTGATATGGTAGCAAGAGAAAAACATCAGGTGACAGCAGCCTGTGCTTTTCGAAAACTCTTAGGTTCACATTCCGGCTTATTAAAAAACGGTGTTGCCATGCCGGGCGTTCTTGTGAGGCCCAACATCTCTGTACTTTTCATCTTAAATAAGCACTTAAGAATATGCTCTGCAGCCTCTGATTGCCTTTGAGAACAGAGCAACCTTGTGATGATGAAGCTTTTTCAAGTGCCTCTGTTTAAGTGATGACTTCAATACCCTCCTGCCTTAAAAAGAGTCTTCTTATAGATGCCTGTAAGAGTTTCATAATTCACAGACATCTTGTTTCACTTGTTTTTTTTTTTTAAAGATTTTATTTATTTATTTGAGAGAGAGAGAGAATGAGACAGAGAGCACGAGAGGGAGGAGGGCAGAGGGGGAAGCAGACCCCCCGCTGAGCAGGGAGCCCGATGCGGGCCTCGATCCCGGGACTCCAGGATCATGACCTGAGCCCAAGGCAGCCGCTTAATCGACTGAGCCACCCAGGCGCCCTCACTTGTTTGTTTATTGTGAACATGGATCCTTTCTCAGAAAGCTACTGGAGGATACTAGAAACATGAATTCTTTCTCAAAATTCTTACCCCAAATTCCTGTTTTATTCCCAGTGATGATTTTTAAGTAACTTTCGTGGAGTGTCATTTCTTTAGATATTTGGGGACGTGCCTTGGAGAGTCGGTGGAAGTGTCGGGGGTGGGAGTGGGGTGAGAGAAGGAGCCAGGCTCAGATAGCCTGTGTTGTGATGCTTTTTTTTCTTCAAGAGATTTTTTTTCACCCTTACTGCCTATGCTGCTGCAGTCAGCATCCAATAGAGATGTGTTCTGGGCTCAGGAGCCAATTGCCTTTCTCCTCGCTGCAGCCTGAAGTCTGAGAGAGGGCTGATGGCTGTGAACAATTTTAGCAAATTGTCATGGGGATGTGGGGGGAGGGGAGCGCTTTCCCCACAGGAACAGAGCCAGTGTCATTGAGCACATTTTGTTCAAGTGCAAAGTTGACCTGTCTGAAGGAGACAGTGGTCAGCAGTGGTGAGGACCTTTGTCGCCTCACCCTCTCTTCGTGCTCTGTCATTGTTGTTTATGGGAAGAAGTAGCACTTAATCGCTGGACTTGAGATCAGATCTGTGAGGTCAGCAAGCGACAACATTTGTTTTCAGTTAGGGAATCCCAGAGGTTAACAGAGGAGTCTGGATGAAAAATTGGGGGAAAGAAAAAGTGTTTGATATTCAGCAAAGACGATGATTTCTCTAAAAGGTTTTTAAAGAGCAGTATAGTGTAATAATTTCTGCATGCAATTGACAAACAAAATTTTGGACATCTGTTACAGTTGAGAAAATTAAGCACTAATCCTATGCATAGTATACAGTATCCCAACTAGTGGACTTGGCTGAAAGATTTACAATGGAAATATTGAAATGGGACTTTAAAAATATTGCATAATATTATTCTTTTAAGATTATCATAACTAATAATGAATCTTATTTTAGGTATGTAAAAATAGTGCTACCTTATATTTGTAGGTATGTGTATCTAGAAGGTATGAACATAGCAAATGCCTCATAGAAATACAAGGTGATAGTGTTATTAAACTGCACCAAGATGTTTTACCTCTTTGATTTTCTTTAGTTTATTTTATATTGCTGAATAAAAGACTTATTCCTTAAAACCGGTCGTCCTCTCTATATCACTAACTTCTATTTTTCATTTTATATATATAAAGAATATAGATACACATTTATGTATGTTTATATAAATATACATTTATATATACATATATATATATACACTTATATAAGTCAGTAAATATATATATAAAGAATATATATATTCTTTTTTTCTATATAAACTCACCTTTTCTGTATATGTGATATATCCATTATCCATTGGTATATCCATTGTTATATCCAAAAATCCATTTGTGATATAACCAAATCACAGAGGCCAGTCAGGAGAATCCATAGATAATCCAAGAACCTCTTGCCTTGCTAGGTGTCTTGTTGAAATGGATAGCGTGAAGCAGAATCTTAACTTGTCTGGTGTTCAGTTATTTTCTGCTGTTGACCCTATAGTATAAGTCCTGCTGAAGGAAAAAATAAATGACAGATAAACTGAAATTTATAAAAGAATCTAATGCTTTCCATTACTTTGGAAATACCATGTGGGTTAGTCTTCTCCAGAATCAGTTGTTATATTGTGAAACATTTTTTCCTTTGTAGACCTCAACAGAGATGGATGCATTAATTTGGCTCTGACCTATTCTGGTTAGAGTCATCCATGTTTTAGTGTGAGTAATGATTAGAAAAACATACATACATGATGTAAAAGTGATCATCAGCACGAATGAATCTCTCTGGCATGGTGGTGAACAGTGCCAGCTCTGTCGTTAGACTGCTTTCGTTTGGTTATGTGCCCTTGGACAAGCAGCCACCTCCCCACACCCCCACCATCTCCTCCCCACATACCTTTGGAGGGGTATTTAAAGATGGAGGGCTTTTGCGTTGCCAATGCACTAGGACTGTAAAGGACTGTTTAAACAAGTCTTCCAAAAGATTGTTAAGGAAAAAAATTAAATGCAATTGACTTGAGACATTTACCTTCTTTTTACGCTTAGGAAATCCTTAGAAATATAACAGATATAGTCATGTAGTAATCCACCTAATAATGGTATGATGATGAATTGGGTACTATTTCTAAAACATTTTGTATTTCTCAATTGGAAGGCATGTGCTACAAATAGAGCACTAAATTTTATTATGTCAGTGCTAGGGTTTTTAATTATTAGCCAAGATCGAAGAGTGTCTGATTTGGATGCCATAAAACTTCAGAAGTGTTTCTGCTACAAACAGTTTAGAAGTCTGACCGTTGCTGTACCGAAAAAATAATGAGACAATTGAAAAAATAATAGAAACATAGTGACCTGACATTTCCAATTTTATGATGCCATAAAAAAGCAGCCAAGAAATGTTGGACTGTTTAATGATGCTGGCACCTACCAAATGTCACTGGGCTTTCACAAGGTCGTGGAGACTCTGGTTTGACTCAGGGATGTTGGCCAGACCCATGTTGGGAACGGAGGAAGACTGTGGAATAGGGACAGACAGTAGGTGCCAATTAAACCCTTCACTTAACTTCATACAGTAGGCTACACACTTCTGTGGGATTCTGCGGGGTAGAGGAGAGGCCACGGGTGGGTGTAACTAAAAGGTGAGCCCATTTCTTCTTACAGCATCCCATCACAAACATTTCTTAACATAAGATCCTTGTGGGCCCTCACTGAAGAGACTAAAATTTCTTCAGATGACTGTCAGCTAAAGCTGTGTGTTGATGTAACTGTTGCGGTCACAGTTGTATGTATATGTGATCTCTCACAGACAAAAGCTGCTGGAGAAAGGAGTGGTATTTTTGTCACAAGAATGTGTGTGATTTGTTGCCTTTTTCCCTTTCCCCACTTCCTCAGACTCTCATGCCTTACATAATACTTCTTGAGATGTGTAGAGTTTCAGTTATGCCATGTTCAAGATGATTAATGGGAGTTGTGCAATTAAAGCTCCTAAGTTCTCTGGGAAAAAAGTCATAGTATCCCGATGTTTGAGTTAGAGTACGTTGAGTTTGCGTCAGCATTGAGGATATTTTGGGATATTGTAAATGTCACCATTGGTTTTAATGTCCAAGAATCTTCATCATCACACTTAGGAATGTTCTATGAAATAGTGCCTAGAACAGCCTTTGAATACTAGCTAGAAACGTCGAAACCTAAAATTGCTGGGTTGAGATCACATTAGCCTCTGACGAGAAAATGTTTAACCCGAGTGAAACAGAGTCTGTTACATTCCTTCAGGCCATGGTAAAATTACAAATTTGAACTCAACAGATTGTGTGTAGGTACCTGGGTTTGTATTTTTCTTTCTTTTCCTCTCAGTCTCTGTCATTGTTAAGCCATAGTGTATGTGTAAATATGAACTTTTTATGGGATCAAGAAAGGGAACAATCTAAATTGGCCTTCTATTGTGTTTCATTCGAAAATATTTTGAATCTCAGGTAAAATAATTTAAGAAATTGAGACTATTTCAATAAAAATACATTCATAAATGTCTGCTTTTTTCTCTCATTGATAGAAAATGTTCCCAGCTCTTGTGCTGACCTCTGAGCTCTAAGCATTTGGCCATATGTTGATTGAATGAATGTATAGTAATTTACACCTAAAAAGTTAAGCTTTAAATATTGATTAGTGTTACTGTATTTACTTCATGTTAAGTTTAGAAGCCTAGAGATTATTAAATGCCCACCAAAATAAAAGGAGAATTGACTCCTTTCTTCATGTTCTGTAGGAATGCTAAACCTTTGTTCCTGGTGTGGCCTGAAAGTCCAATGAGGAAATTAAAACAGGAAAAGTAGTGTTTGGTGTAAAGAATATTTATCTTTCCGCATGGTAAAACTCTGAAATAGGTACAGGGTGCAAAAACAACAACAACAACAACAAAATTCCCATTTTGTTATCTGAGTTAAAGGGCTATAATATTTGAGAATAAAAATAAAATAGAAAAATTATTGTTAACATGTTAATATTATATATTTACTATATTATACTAAAATATAGTAAATACATGGTATTGGCTTATTAAGAGTATATATACTATATATATATACACACACACAATATATATATAGTATAGTACACTTTATAAAACACATCAAAACAAAACAATAACATAAAATCAGTGAAATCTCCATGGAGATTTTCTAAGGAAAAAAATGAAAATATCTGTTCAACTATATTAGGGATTTATACCAAATGATAGTTCAGTGTTCTTTGGGGTTTTATTCTGGAGCTTTCTATAAGTCCTTACGTGTTTTTCCAAATAAAACATGAAATGTAAATTTTAAGTCTTATATTCTAGGTTTCTTAAATTTGTAACATGAACAGAATCTAAGTTTGTAATACTTATGCTGCTCTCAGAAATAGGTACATAACTTGGGTGAATATGTGTGTGTGTGTGTGTAATTACTTACATATATATGTATACATTTGCATATGACTAAAAACATTATGCAGTGGGTCCACAGGAATTTCAGGTGGTGGTCAGAAGTCCTTTGTTATTTTTCTGGGTTCTCTGGCTACTTAATTTATCTTTCTCAGCAGCTTCTTTTCCAAAGTAGGGGCTATATGTCTCATGTTTAGTTATCCTGAAAAAAACTTTCTGTAGGGAAGTAAAACCAAGAAAATGTTACTTACCCTTAAAGTCAGCATAGCCAGTATTCTAGTTAACAGGTGAATGGAGCTATTAATATGATTTTGGAATTTAATTATTTGCTTTTTTACATACCACAGCCTTTATTTGTTTTAATTTCAAATTAGAGAAAAATCAGCATTGAAATTCACATGTTCATACCTTAAAAATTTTTAGAAGCCATAGCTATTAGAATTCGACAAAATTAGAAGGAATAACTGGTCAACCACCCACTCTTTTTGAGTCAGGTTTTATAGGACAAATCTATTATCTTATGTTCGAGGAAATTGACAGACATTTAAATGTAGTATGAAAATACTTAAAGCTAATTACAAATAACTTTGGGTTGGCAGTTTTTAATTGCGTGCGCCTTTTATGGACTGAATGTTTGCTTCCCCCTAAAATTCTTATGTTGAAGCCTTGTTTCCTGTATGGCTGTATTTGAAGATGGGGCTTCTAAGGAAATAATTAAGATTAAAGTCACAAGAGTGGGACCTTGATCTGATAGGATTAGTGTCCTTATAAGAGACACCAGGGAACAAACTTTCTCTCCTCGTGCATGCACCAAGGAAAGGCTGTCTGAGGAATAGCAAGAAGGTAACTGTCTACAAGCCAGAAAGCACTCTTACTAGAAACTGTGAGAAAATAAATTCCTGTTGTTTAAAACACTCAATCTGTGGTATTTTGTTGTGGCAACCAAAGCAGATTAATACAGCCCCTATTAAATTCCGTTAGGTTTAAAGCAGTGGTTGACTCCCAACTGGAGATGATTTTGCCTCCCCCTCACCCCTAGAGAGGTTTGGCAATACCTAGAGACAATTTTCATTGTCATAACTGAGGACAGGAGTACTGCAGGCATTTAGTGAGCCAGGCATGCTGCTAGACATCCTATAGTGCACAGAACAGCTAGCTCCACAGCAAAGCCTCTATGGCCCAAAATGTCAATAGTGTTGAGATTGAGAAAGCTTGAGCTTCCTTTTAGGATGCGTTTGTTCTTGTAAGCTGGAGCAAGTCCTTTATGGAAACGGGTAGATTGTAAAGAAACATACATTTAAAAGCAACAATACCCTGTGTATTAGGTACAGTTAATTTATTTCCAATATTTGCAAGCCAATAAACTGTAATTTCTAGAGTTAATCAAACTCCTGTCCACCTAAACGAAAACAAAACAGTGAGTGTATATGAGTGTGCATGCGTATAATTTTTTCTAAAAGTTAATCACATTTTAAACCGCCATAAATTTCCTACCACTTAGATGCTTGTGATTTTAAAATATTGTATATGTAAATTTGTTCACCTTGTATTAGAATTGATAATTATAAATTAGCATGGTAGAACCGTAAGAAACATTTTTGGAAATGCATGAAACAGTATTTCCTGACTGCCAATTTTTTTTCCCCTTTGGCAAAATTTTTGTGAGATATTTCTATCATCTTAGCTGAAAAAAAAAAAAGTAAGGATTTTCAATAGGAAGCTACCAAATTCCTTTGCCAGAGTTTCTGGCCAATATCTGAGCAATGAGTATCTCCAGAGAGTGTTTCAAAAACATTTGTATATCTCAGTTGTCCCAAAGGAAATACTGGTTTTGTTTTAACAATTGAAATAAATAGTTGCAGTTTGAACAGTTTTTCCTGAAAACCAGTATTTCCATTGAAAGTTGGAAACGACTTATGAGTATAAGCTGGTAGCCTTACAATTTTTTCATTGCCCCTTTATTTCCAGAGTTTACCCAAATATGACCGAATAATTTTAATTCTACCACATAGTTACCATTTGGCAGCTTAATAAGATGTCTTTTTATATTCTGACCTCATAATCACAGTATGCCTTTTATTTTAGGTAGAAAAATTATAAACAGTTCAGTTTGTCTGATTTCCAAATAGAATTTTGAATTTTTAGTTTATTAGGTTTCACCGATTTCTAAGGAAGGTGTTTCATTTTTGATCTTAAATAAATACTAAAAATAGCTCAGAAACCATTTTTTATACTCTAAATTGCCATCTGTAGTTCTATTCAGTTTTATCTTTATTCTACAATTTACATCTCACTATATACATCATATACTCTGTATACATACACACAATTTTTAGATATGCACTTTATATGCTCATACTATTAATTATTTAAAAGTACACTTCACTGGGGCACCCGGGTGGCTCAGTCGGTTAAGCATCTGCCTTTGCCTCAGGTCATGATTGCAGGACGCTGGGATCAAGCCCCATGTAGGGCTCCCTGCTCAGTAGGGAGCCTGCTTCTTCGAACTCTCCCTCTGTCCCTTCCCTCTGTTCGTTTTCTCCCTCTCTCTCTCTCAAATAAATAAATAAAATATTTTAAAATAAATTTTAAAAAGTGCACTTCATTAAACTAAGATGTTTAAAAATTATTTTGAAGCTCACACAGTTAATCTAAACATACATTTTCCTTTGTTATAATCACAAACTCGTACGCATTTCAAAAGCTGATGAGAAAAATCCTTAAATTCACAGTTGAACAGTTTATAACTTCAGAAATTAAAGACTTGATGAGTTGATCTCTTGAATGACCATGATTGGTCTCATACAGGCTTTTAAGACTATAAGGGGAAAATTTTGACTTTTTTGGAAAGATTACTTTTAAGGTAAGGTAGAAAAAATATTGGAGAAAAATGGACTTAGTCTGAATTGATACTTTACTGAACTTCCTCCATTCCCTTAAAATATATAGTATGTACATTACAATGATGTCTTTGAATTCTGTGTTCAGTTAACCTATAAAATGCCATTTTGAGTGGCGTCGAAGGTATTTATGGTATAGACCCTATAGAGTAGTCTGCTAGTCAGCTGGCTAGCTCACTGACAGTAAATGTCAGTACAATCAACAAAAGCAAACGACAGCAATATAACACTATAAGAAATGTATTAGAATGGCATTTTCCGTAGTGGATGTGGCAAATGCAGAATGATGATTAAGGGCCAAGCTTATATTATTAATGATTGACATGCATTGTCACAGGTTTCCTTTTTGTATTTTTTTTTAGTACTTTTAACCGATACAGTGCTAAATTAAGCAACTGCTGTTTATTATTAGTTTATTGAGAGCCTGTTATATCAGGAGCCATGAATGAAGTTGGCGCACTGTCTTGCTCAACCCTTATACATCACGAGTGAAATCAGTGGTGGTGCTGCTTTTCTACCGAAAAGGTATGGCCACTCAGAGAATTTAACTCCTACAGGGTCACACAGTAAGGAAATAACAAAGCTGCTATTCTGCAGTTCGAACCAAGCTATGTTGTATAGAGTGTACGATTATATGGCAACAGGTAGAACGGCATAGAGCAATCAAAACGGAATAAAAACTACTTTCTATTTTAGCATTACTCCTAGCAGCCCAATTTAATGTATCTTGGAGGTGATATCTCTGGATGATTTAGAATATAGTCCCTTTATACAAATTTGCATACATGAGCGCTAGATCTGACTGAATTTCTGTACTTAGATTTTTGGAATGTACTGTGACTGTATAGATTTTAGGACACCAAATACATCACATCTCCACACAAATCTAGTTTCATCCCTGGTGAACTTATGAACCTTCTGTTACCTTTCCTCCCTTTATTATGGCAAACTTTATCGGGTGTTCAAATTACTGGCCTCTGAATAAAAGCGTAAGTTAGTACAGCTCAGAATCAAAGTTTGGTATTGAGAGTTAGTTTTCATTCTATTAGTTTCATTGTCTCCAGAACAGAGTTAGAGTAGAATTCATCTTTAAGGAATTATTAAGAAGTGTTCATTCATTCATTTTGCAAATGCGTATTGAGGTATGGTGCTGGGACCTCAGGTGTAGACTGTGGACGAACATGGAGAGTACCAGTGGGCACGTTCACCGTAACTCAACAAAAGGTATTCTGGTGATTTTCTCCAGAGTTTTAGGCAGTCCTCTAGAAGAGGATGTTTATTCTGACTTTTTCTTGACCTTTTTATTTGTCAAACCACAATTATTCAGCAGCATAGCCAGCATTAAACACGTTTTGAACTCCCTAGGAAGCTGAGTTTATCTAACGTCAGTTGCAGAGGCTACTCTGGTTTTTTTCCCACACATGTCAATGGAAAATTCACGTGGCTTTGCAGAATTGTGTTTTTGCAGTGTTTTTTTGCCTGATATAGCAATAATGTGGAATACTATTAAAATGCAGATCTCTGGGCTCCCCCAGAGCTACCACCACAGACTGTGGAAGAGGCCTGCTCATCTGCATACCTTTTCACTGAATATCCTCAGTTGATTCTTAGGAACATAGCTTTTGAAAGTGAAGTTTCAGTGCAGTCAAATCAAGCTGTGTATAGAAAGGTAGCATATGTAAGAAATTAGAATGGCATTTTTCCTGAGTAAGTATAAATAAAAAAATGAAAACCAAAGGTGTGAGCTTCTCTTGAAAGGTTTGACATGATCTGACACAGAATGTATATAGGGCAATATGATTTGTCTCCATTATTTCAATCTGAGCTGTGTTAATAGGGAGGAGGGGCTGAGTGGTTTGTGTGTCGGGAGGCACTGGGATGAAGAGCTTAGGAAGATCAGTGTTAGTGTTGGCCAGGCCTAGTTCAAGGCCTAGGGCTATTTCTGTGCTATTTATGGAGCTATAGAAACTGATCTGAGTGAATTGACAGTAACCGAATCCTCGGGGTGGATATAATCTTGCCTATTTTCACTTAAATAGATCCAGTATTAGTATGAAAAATAATGTGGCGATACTGAGAACCAGAATTTCTCTTAGAGCCAAATTTTTCTTTGTCCTGAGAGAAAGCAGTTTTCTCTAGGACACCTCAACTGGGTAGCCCTGAGATCATACCACATGTTAGCCATGAGTTTATTTATGTTGGCCAGGCGTTCTCTGTGGTTTCTCCTGTGACTCTTAAGTGTTGTTTTTGGGTAAAAGTTGCTTTTCATCCGGATGCTTTCAAGCTAATAACATGCTCATGATCTCAACAGATACCAAGCATGATTTCCTGTGGAATAAGTCATAAATATATAAATGTTACTTTGTGAACATATCAATAGGCATAACTAAGAGATATTATAAAAATTACCTTCATGATGATATTTTGTTTTTCTTTTGTTGGGTATATGATTAAAGGGGGTGGGGGTGGTGGCAAATAGCAGCTCCTGACCTTTACCTTGCTCACAGAGTGCCGTGCAGGGCCAAGGGCGTGACATATACATTATCTCCTCTGATCTTCATAAGAAACGTATGGTGTAGGTTTTATAGCATTTTTGAAATGCATAAAAGGCCTGAGACAAAAAAGTTAGTTTTGTATGCAGTTCCTGCTGCTGATGGGAGACCTAGGCCTCTACCCTAGGTCTTGGGACCTGACAGTTTCTTGGTATCAACTACTGTCTTCTGCCACCTTCTGATTTAAAACATTATTGGTGATGCTTTATTACATAAAGCTTGCTAAAATGAAAGGCAGTATCCTATGATATTAGCCCTTTGCAGAAACTTGTTCCTAAAAAACTGAATCAAAAACAAGCCAGAAATAGATCTTTCAAATTAGGACTGTGACAAGATTTTTGTCACAAACTCAAGCATGCTGCATCAGTTTACAGTATAAGGTCAAATGATGGCAAATGGATTTTTCTTAGAAAAATCAAAGAAAGCTCAGGAAAAGTGGTTGATGGCTTCAACTGAATCTTTTTTTGACCCTCCCAGACAGTTCTTTTTTTTTTTAGATTTTTATTTATTTATTTGACAGAGAGAGACACAGCGAGAGAGGGAACACAAGCAGGGGGAGTGGGAGAGGGAGAAGCAGGCTTCCCGCGGAGCAGGGAGCCCAATACGGGGCTCGATCTCAGGACCCTGGGATCATGACCTGAGCCGAAGGCAGACGCCTAACGACTGAGCCACCCAGGCGCCCCAACCGTTCTAATTAGATTTATTGGTGAAAGAAGTTGTCAAGGTAATAATTGATAAGACCTTTCATTATAAAGACTTGAGAACATATTGAAATAATATGGAAACAGTGGAATGATAGAATTGAAATAGTATGAAATAAATCCCTTATACACTATTTCATATTACAGACTTTAATACATATTTTTGATGAAAAGAAATGTCCCGAAAGGAAGGGTATATTCACATTTCTTACTTTTTTTAAATATTTTGTTTCTCCATTTTACATTATAAATCTTTTGAAGGGTATATATGTCTGTTTTCTATTGTTTTATAGCTCTTGGGCAGTGGAGACTAGATTTATCTTTGAAAGGTTAAAGGCTACGTTTTCCACCAGTGTTTCATTATACTTACTAATCTCTATGTACAGTGGGAACATATGGGCATTTTCTTTTTTTCGCCTGCAAATTTCTTAATATATGGGTTTGTAAAGCTTAGTAGTAATTTAATTTTATTTGTTATGAGATACTCGTAAAGGTGCTTAACTGAAGACAGTGTGCCTTGAATCCTCTTAAGTTCATTTCCTTAGAACTCAATACAAATAAAAATAGATGCTAAAACTTCATGTTTCTCTTGGGTTCATTAAAGTTAACCAGGAGATTTGGAAGGAGCTAATATTATTCTTCATTTCATATTCTTTATTTTAATCTTACCCTGGCAGTTTGTAGATTTTTAAACTTGGACCTAGAAATATTAGTGCTAATATTAAAAGAAGGGAACTTCTTTAAGCTTTAAGACTTTCTCAAATGTCTTAACACCTCATTTTGATAATGCTTTTGGGTGAATTCATTACTTATTCTAAATGTATGATAAATGGATATGGACAATACAGTGTGTTAGAAACCCATGGTAGATCCAGGTGGTAGGTTTGCATTATTTTTATTTTTTAAGATTTGCTGGTCTAATGGTATTTTAAATGGTATTTTCTGCTTTTTTTTTTTTAGGGTCGTTGCTCCAGGGAGAACTGCAAATATCTTCATCCACCCCCACACTTAAAAACGCAGTTGGAGATAAATGGGCGCAATAACTTGATTCAGCAGAAGAACATGGCCATGTTGGCCCAGCAAATGCAACTAGCCAATGCCATGATGCCCGGTGCCCCATTACAACCCGTGGTAAGCACGTTTTCAGTCCTCATTCATGAAGTTTGTAATTCCAAGTGCTTAGTTTCAGTATGAAAGTAATGAGTGCACTCGATTAAGTGAACATAGGTAACAGTATCAGGTGTCTAGCATTTTCTAACAAAATTACCAAGCAAAGCCTGAAACAGTTTTCACACTGTGAAGATACTCATCTTCTCGCTAAATCATGTGGAAATTTACTTATGGCATGTTTTCCCCCTAAAATTCTCTTCACATGAAATCCTGTGATTTGCAGGAGTTAAAATGGTCATCAAACTGATCAATATAGTCCATGTGCATTTTCAGACTCCTTTAATGGTAATAATATTTTTAAAATTTGGTATAGATCATCTTTAGTTTTGAGAAAAATTTTTCCTTTCCTGCTTCCTTGAAGAGAATCTGTTTGCATCATTTTCTTTATTGAAAAGGAGCCTTTGTTATTCTTTCAAACTCAAAGTGAAATTATTTTGTAGTTACAAATGCTAGCAAAATTTTGACAGTGGTGAGTCAATATCATGCATTAAAAGAGAACTAATCAGGAGAGGCAGAAACTCCCAGGGCTTTGAAGCAAAGAGCTAAATACTTTAAACTGTAGGTGGTCATAGAGATTTAATGTTTACTGAGCAGTGTATGTGAATAACTTTTGATTCTGAGCACATATATTTATTTATTTATTTGGAGTTTGGGGGAGTGTATATGATAAATGACTTTAATAACCTTTACTCACATTTATTCATAAAAATGTAAGATTACTATCATAAGTAATTGTAGATTACAAAAGGTTATTCTGATGTTGATTGTGATATAGTAATTATGTATTTAAATGCATGTTAAAATTCGTAATGATCGGAATATATCTGTCAGTAATTTATGTCAGTAACTTATATGCACTGTTATGGGGTTGTGGGAATGTGAAGACCCACATTTTTCTGATATGCTGACTGTAGCATGTGTGCTAACTAATTTTTTTCCTAATACATTTTAACACCTGAACTCAATGTAATTATTATTCTCTCTTAGAACTTAATGCACCAATCATTCCAAAAAAGAGGGGGGGATTGCATTTCGAGGTGGGAGGGATCTCCATATCACATCGGCAGTGATACCAATTATCAGTACTATACAGTTGAGGTGAGAGAATATTATAATTCTGTGTCTGTTTTAACCTGATATATTTTTTTCCATTATTGGGGGCTCAGTTAAAAATATGGTATCTTAAATTTATTTTTGTGGCATCTGCTAGTATTATATCTGCATTGGGATAGCATGAAGATTTCCATGTGGTTAAAAAAAAAAAAGTTACAGGGTGCCTGGGTGGCTCAGTTGGTTAAGCGACTGCCTTTGGCTCAGGTCATGATCCTGGAGTCCTGGGATCGAGTCCCGCATCGGGCTCCCTGCTCGGCAGGGAGCCTGCTTCTGCCTCTGACCCTCCCCCCTCTCATGTGCTTGCTCTCTCTCATTCTCTCTCTCTCGAATAAATAAATAAAATCTTTTAAAAAAGAAAAAAGACAGTCATTCTCGCTAGCATAAAATACAGGACAAGAGGTGTCTTTCACAGCTGGCCCTCTCACACAGTTTCAGAGAGATCTGATAAATCCTTGGGGTGGCTACTACTTTAGCTGATCTAAGATTTCTCCTTGATGTGAGATATTTTGTTCCACTTAAACATTTAAAGGCTGCTAACCATCAGGCTCTACCCTCTCAGTGACCGGAAGCACCTCTGGTCAGCACGTGTTAATTCCTATACTGCCGGAAACAGTGCTGGTGATGGCATTGAGCTCCTCACTATGAAGTCTTGGCCCATCTCCTGACTTAGTCCTTGAGCTTTACTCTCAGGGCCATTCCAGGGTCATCATAGGGGTCATCCTGGGACAGACTGTAAACAACATTTATGCTCATGTCTGTAAAATACAGTAACAAATTTGTGGTGTGCATGAAATCACGAAATCACAATTTCTGAAACCAGCAGACAAATCACATGTCCTGGTGTTTTTGTTGGAAAATTCTCTACTTAGACAAAACATTTATTTTTATTAGTTGTGAGCACATTGGGTTTTATGTTAATTTTCCCTGGTATGACTAGATTTGAATGCAGAATTATCCTTCTACTAAAGGCATCCTGAGATCATAGTCTAAAAATATACTCGGTTCAGGGTGACATTTTTGTAATAAGTATAGCAGTCATTTTAATTATTCAATTTTAAAACATTTGAGGCTTTAATGACTGTAGAGAAGGCTTTAATCCAGGAAATTTGTCTTCAGAATCCCACCTGAGACTTTTAGATCCTTTGTGTAGTCAGCCCTGCTGATGAGAGTAATCATACAGAGATTCAGAAATAAATGAGATGGTCATAACCAGCTGCTCACTGGAATTTGAATTCTGGGTCAACAAATAGGGATTATAACAAGGCTGGAAGCTGCCAGGTGACCAATGCAGAACATGGTTGCCACTCAAAGAGCATGGCCACTGGTATAGATATTAGTGTTCGAAGACACAGCACACGCTTGAATCCAGCCCAGGCAGGGGTTCTATCGAAGGAGGTGATACTGTGAGCAGATCCATAATATCAGGAGCGGTAGGAGTATCTGAGCAGTTTCAGGGTTTGTAGTCAAGTAGGTGAAGCCTCTTATTTTTTTAGGGCAAACCAGTTTGGCCCCTTAAACCGTAGCTGAGGGAACGCGAAGAGGGAGAAGGAGCAGGGAAGTTCTAATCAAATCTGGAAGCCTCTCCTATTGTGCCTGGCATATAGCAAGATCAAAAATTACTTGATGAGTCAAAGAATGAAGTAAGGAGTTTCTTGGATACAAGGAAGACAGGCAGAGGTTTGTGGTAGTTTACCTGGCCCTGTGATTCCAAAGGAATCGGCAGCAGGAACCAGAGTACAAGCCCCATCCTAGAGCCCGCAGCATAGAATGGGGCCTACGGCTGGATATATACTAGCACTCTATTAGCAGGGGCAGCCTGGGGCTCGATGAGGGTACCGGTGAGACCAAGCAGTAGCTGCTCTGCCACTCGGTTGGGTTTTCATCTTTTCAGAAATTTGGGAGACTGAGTCTCTCAATTTAAGGTCTTGAGAAGATGACACTGAGGTGACTTGGGAAATGCAGGGGTTTATAGGAGAGCTTCCTGTTTTCGTATACTTTATTCTGTTGTTAGGAAATGCACCAAGCCAAGAGGCAGAAAGAGGACTTCCATTTGGGGGGCAGATACAACACTCTAAGGGCATTTACTGCACTCACTACTTTTTGTATCATAAATCCTCACAACCGTCCTATAAAGTAAATGATATTTTCTCAACTTTAGAGGTATTTTATTTTATTTATTTATTTTTTATTATGTTATGTTAATCACCATACATTGCATCATTAGTTTTCCATGTAGTGTTCCATGATTCATTGTTTGCATATCACACCCAGTGCTCCATGCAGTACGTGCCCTCTTTAATGCCCATCACCAGGCTAGCCCATCCCCCCACCCCCCTCCCCTCTAGAACCCTCAATTTGTTTCTCAGAGTCCGTAGTCTCTCATGGTTCATCTCCCCCTCCGATTTCCCTCCTTTCATTTTTCCCTTCCTGCTATCTTCTTCCTTTTTTTTTTTTTTTAACATATAATGTATTATTTGTTTGAGAGGTACAGGTCTGTGATTCATCAGTCTTAACACAATTCACAACGCTCACCATAGCACATACCCTCCCCGATGTCTATCACCCAGCCACCCCATCCTTCCCAACCCCCACCACTCCCAACAACCCTCATAAAGACACAAGAGGTTTGGAAAGGTTAAGTAATTTGCCCAAGGTACATAGCTAGTGCTTAGTAGGGCCAAGATTTTAACCCAAGCTCTTCAGGTGCTAGCATTCAGGCTGTAGAAACACTAATTGGAGATATGCCACCAACCAGCTCTGGGTCCTTCGTTGATTCATTTAAAATCTCTGACCTTCATTAACATATAGTGATAAGTTTCAAATATATTATTATCTGCAAGTTCCTAACAATTTCATAATTATTTCTGTTTCATAAGATGAGAAAATAAGTAGTTGAAAATAAGTAATTGAATTTACCTGTGTGTCTACTCCCTGAAATTTGCGTAAGAAATTATTAAGTAACTGGCATTAATTCTATTATCATTCCTAAGCCCCTAAGAAAAATGTAAAAAGATCGTATTTCTCTTTATTATGTGATCTTTGAAGAGAAATGGAAGACCTATAGTATTTGATTATCCAAATGTAAAAAATTAAATATTTGGATTTTTTCTAAGTACTACTTTAAAAAAAAAATTATTACATTGCTATGTACTCTCTGATGCAGAGATAATCCAACCAGAAAACTAAGCAACCTAACCAAATATAGACCGTATCTTGTGGCTCACAACTTGGAAGCATCTGGTGTATTTCTTTGATCCATCCCAGAAAGATGTCTTCAGCAGTTCTGTCGATTCCAGGCTTTTGTCATTGCCCTTGAAGAGCTCTGCATAAGGAATGGTTATGAAGAGCTGTGTCTGAGCTCTGCACTTCCACTCCAGTCCTGTGCCTTTTCCCTGCTCTCCCAAAGCTTAGCCTTGGCCATCGGTAATGTCTGAGGTCTGCTCCCCTTAAGGTACACACACACCTAGCTGCCTTGAGGTACATAACTCAAGTTGAATTCCTGTGCATTTCATGAATTTGAAGTAGCCTAGGGATAAAGAAATGCAAAGTTACCGGACTTAGCTAAAAAGTCTTGGGAGCTCTCTTGCTGTCCCCGTCGCCTCGCTTTTGCTGCCCTGGTGTTCCCACCTCACGGTTGTTGGTGGCTGAGTGCTGAAAGCTTTGAAGTCACCATATGTCACATTTCCAGGAACACCTAGAATTCTTAAATTGGTTTTTAGTGCTTTACCCTCCAGGTTTCCCAACCTAGTGATTGAGATAAGGCCACTTCTGAGAAAGCATTTCCAGTAAAATGTGGCCACCACGGCCGTCATCCGTGCTCCATCTAGTGCCTGTTTCAGTCAAGGAGCCGGCCGGTGCTTCCTCCAGCAGCTTGCAGACAGGCCCGAATCTTAGGGACCAGGCCATATGTATTGATACCTTTTTACTCGCTGGGCCAGAAGTGAGTCTTCTTTATGTAAATGTTTGTTACTTCAGTAAAGCTAGATTGAAGTGGTAAGGTGGGATTAAAAATAAAGCCAGGTGGTCACTGTGATTTGCCCAGTCAACAAGTCAGTCTAGAAGCAGACTTTAAAATAGTATTTCTTATTTTATTAGAGTCATATGCTACACTCTTAGGGGAAAAAAAAAAGAGATTGTAATGTGAATTTGTTGGGAACGCCCCTGAATCTTTGGCTGTTTAATATTCAAAATAATTGTTTACAGGGACTTCTCTCACTCCTATATAGGGTTGTGTGCACCCAGAAACATGGCTTTTTACACCTTGATTATGTGCTGTCAAGGAACAAAAAAAGCTTTATTTTTTTACTACTTGCAGGTTCAACTTTTACAAACACACACACACACACACACACACATGCACATGCAAAAAGGTAAAATCTAGAAAAATCTGAAAAAATTGTATTCCATAAATCGTATCAAATACTGATTAGATACTATTTATTACATATACTCCATTTTTTTTAAAAATCACAAACACTGTTTCACATAATGTATTAAAATAAGTTAGGGCCCCTATGATATTTGCAACATTACAGCATGGTAATACCACAGTACTGAAACTTAGAAAGCTCAGTATTTTAAAAAAAACTGCAAAACAAAACTAAAAGAAATTATACTTTTCAAATAAGCATCCTAGACCAATTAATGATTACATTGTCAAGTGGAAAGGAAGTAACATTAAATCACTTTTTTTTTTTTAACATTCACATAGCTATACTAGAAAATATTTAATGCATTTGCTAGTGAGTTTGTGTGCTGGAGAAACACAGCAAATGCATTAATACCGCCATGAAAGAAGTGTGTGCAGAGGGGGTGTGTCGATGGCAGCCGCAGGCTCCATGCAGGGTGAAGGAAGTGTGCAGAAGACACACTCGGATGCCTGCAGTCTAGTTTGAGGAGGAGAGAGGGTTAAGTAAACACATGTGGTGATCAATGCCAAATTCGAGTGGTGAGGAAGGAGTTCTATGGTAACAGAGGGTAGGAAAAAACCTCTTCGTAGTTGGAGATGTAGGCGGATCAGGGGAAACTTGAAGAGAGAGTCGTGATTCTTGAAGCGTGATTAGAATTAAACAGGAGGGCTGGGCAGGAACAACCTTCCATGTAGAGGGAAAAGCATTGTTGAGAAGAAAGCTGTGAGGAAACATGTCTCCTTGGAGACCTCACATACAATCCAAAATCGGAACCTGTTTCTGTTCTTCAATAGTAGAAGACCACGTAATGTATAGAAGGGGAATGTCCCAGGAGAGTTTTAAATAGTACTGACGGGATTGTGATGAGTGGGGAGAGCCAGGGCGTTCAGGGGTTGAAGTTCTCCAGAGGATTCTAATGGCCAGCCAGCCCCGAGAATCACTGGTTTCAGGATCACCTGGAACCAGACACACCTGTGTCCAGATCCTAAGTCTTTCGTGCTCTCCTTTGTGATGATGGATACGTAATCTATGTGAGCCCTTTACCCTGTCGGCAAAATGGGAGGGACTAATAAAACCCACCTGACGAGACTGTAATTCATCCACACATTCCTTCATTCACTCACTTATTCAGTGTATATTTATTGAGTACTTACTATGTGCTAGGCATCTAGCTAGATCTTGGGGATTTAGCAGTGAACGATACAGATATCTGCCCCCCAACTCAAAACAGAAACAATGGAGTTTTTGGCTTTATTTGCCCATGGAGTTTACATTTTACTGTTATGTGCATTAAATACAGTAACGTAGGTAAAGCACTTAGCACAATGCCTGGCACACAATAAATAGAAGGAATTATAGTAATAATCATGTTTGCACACATTTAACTAGGGTCATGTGAAATTGAGTATCATTTTAATTTCTAATAAAGCCTGATTACTTCAATGGAATCAAATGTCTAATTTACAACAAACAAGTGATTAGCCCATAAATGCACGAGCATTAGTAGGGTTGCAATTTGTTTTTCTCCGCTGAGGGTGTTCACTGGCAAAAGGCAATCATAAGCCAACCTTCCTTATGCCTTCCAGGAACAAAGATATCTGTAAATCATTATTACAAGGATGTAGTCAGTATCAAATATGCCATTTACATAGTTATATGTTATCCTGTGGATACCTCAGAGAAAATAGGATGCACTTGATAATACCATAGCATTAATGTCCGTCCTTGCGATTCTGCCGAAACCCTCTGCAGGATGGCTTTCGGAAAGGAGACTTGGCAGCACAGAAGTTCAAGTGCCTCTCTAATCCGATTAGGGCACTGATGGGGCCACGCGGTGACCTACCTCCAACAAGGTGCTCTTTGAAGAAGGAATGTAACAAATTTACAAAACCTCTAAATAAAGGAAGGAATGTTGCACTTTCTGGGAGCAGCTTTTGGAATCAAGTTTCAAAGTATAGAGCTATTATTATTGATCCTCTGCTGGTTTAGCAAATAGCTTCACTTATCTGGAGAGAGAACAATTGGAGAGAATGCTTGCTGAATAGTTGATGTTTTAGATTTTTCAAGCTGCTAGATTTTACTTGGGGATGGTGCCCTAAAATTTTTCAGATTTGAATTTGCTCTGCTGCATTAAGTCCGAAAATCAATTCATGTGACACCTCTGTAGAAACAATCCATCAGGAAAATTGTTGCCAGTTAGTGAGATCAATATTTTTATTTAGGAGAAGTATTCTTTTATTTGTGACATGCAACTGCTGCATTATATGCATCATGGATTATAAGTTTATTCACTGAGATTTAACAGAGCTGCATTTTATTGGTCACTGGTCTTATTTTCTTAAAATAAGAATGTTTTCCTTAGGGGGAAAAAAAAAGAATGATTTTCTTGCCTCCAAATACGTTTGTAAATTTGACCTCTGCTTCTAAATAATGTACAGTGACATAAACATCTCAGTACCTTTCCAGAGTATACAGTAAAAATCCACTACCTGGAAATCCATGTTAATTCATAGCAATAGAATATGAAGAGGAATGATATGGGCTGGCTGTGTTCTCCATATTTTAAACTGGTCTTCTAGTCTTTTATGCTACATTTCTTATAATTTTTAAATACCTAGATAGAAAATTAGAGTGCTGGTCTGGTTGGAATTGCACATTTTATATCTGACAGTATGTAACAGTGTATGTTCGACCTGAATATTTCTGAATAGAAGTCCAAGTTCAACATGGATTCACCATACAGGTCAACCCTTGCCAAGGTAATGCCTTAGCAGCCATTAGACAGTGGGGCAGCATAAGGTCAGCTGCTATTCAAGTAACTGTTGATGGACAGAGATTGCTCTGGGCCCCAGTTTCTGACCGATTATGGATTGTTTATATCTGGAGCACTCAGGTAGTTTCCGGTTGTCAGTGTTTTGGGCAGGGATGGGGGTGTGGATCGGAGGTATAGCTTGAGGCCACTTGATCAGGCAGGAGCCATCGACCTGGCAGGGTAGCTAACCATGGCATTCAAACCAGCACGTCTGGAGGCATAATTATAACTTGAAAATCCCAGTGGAATGCACGGTGTTATTGTTTCTTCTCCCAAGTGAATCAAATTATGTATGAAATATTTCTATTTTCCATGGTCTTCTTAGTAAGAATGTATACACAAGCTGCAAAGATTTTGTCCTAAAACAGTTTGTGAAGTCAAAAGACGAGTGCATCCCTTAGGACAGGGATTTTCAACCTAAACACTATTGACATTTGGGGCTGGATAATTCTTCGGTGTGAGGGGCTGTCCTGTGTGTTGCAGGCCACCTAGCAGCATCCCTGGCCTCTACGCATTAGATGCAACAGCACCCCCAAGCTGTGACAATCAGAAATGTCTCCAGACATTGCCAAATGTGCCCTACAAGGCAAAATCACCCGTACGTACTTGAGAACCACTGCCCCAAGAAAAAGAACACTTGAATTCCATTGTACTCTTCTAAGTACAGGATAAGTCAGGGCCAGACTAAATAAGGACATATTTTATTTTTTAAAAACATTTCTTTTGAGCTATAAGAATTACTTTTACATCTCAATTGCATAGAACTTTATTCCAAAGCTCTCTTGAATTCTGTGTAAACTCAGTGTTCATCTAACTTCTTATTTCTATAAGAGGGAAGAATTAGCTACATTCTAACATTCCCTTCATTTTAAAAAATTTCTGCGATTCTGTTCCTTACCATAGGGTAAAGAAAATTAATTGTTAAGAAGTCCTTTAAAGAACAGGATCCATTTTGTCCATGAGTTTCTGAGTTTTGGAGACAAACATTATTATTACACAAAATAATAAAAAACTTCAAGAATTGAAACCCCATTGAATCAGGAAGTTAAAAATACACCACCCATAAGGTGGAAAATTGTTGTGCTACATTATGCTTTAAAAAACTGGAAAAGCAAATCATTAAAGTAGCTTTCAGGTAAATTATTTAATTCTACTCAAGAACAGATATATTTCCTGATATGCAAATTGTCATATCACAAATAGAAACCACCCTCCTATATCCATGAAAGCATTTCTGGCAGAAATTCTGTCTTGTGATATTTTAGTCAGTGCTACCTTGTGTATTTCCTTGAAAAATCATGTAGCATTTGTTTAGCTTTCTGCCTCAGACTTCACATTCAGAATGGTTTCTTCCTAGTAAGGTAAATTCTTTGTTAAATATTTCACAAGTGTGTGATAAGCTGGTGGAATATTTATAGTTTCTCCAGAAAAACATACAACAAGTGAATATGCCAAATACTTTACCTTATGTGTTCAAAAGAAATTGTGTCATCATCATCTTTCACATATCCCATGAGATTTATTCACAGTTTATATTGACTGTGAAACTTTGTTATCTGCTGGGAGTTCTGCTTTATTTATTCCAGATAATAGGATACTTGCAACCCATTAACTGTTGTAAACAGATCTTTCAAGTTCATCTGACATAGCAATTATAAAATCATTTCTTAGACAAGTTTCTAGGATTAAATCAGGACAAAAATGGAGATGAGGTGACCACAAGAAATTACTGCATTGAATAACTGATCTATTATTCAAAAAGAAATTACAAGTATTATAGACACCCAAGTTTCAAAATCCCAGCAGAAATTTAATGGGTTAATCACCTATTATATTTTAGAAAAACATTGACTGGATGACTGCTTATTTAAGAAACATTCTTATCCGTAGTGGGAGTAAAGAAACAGAGTTAAATGAAAGGAGGGAGGGGAGGGAAGGAAGAATGGATTATGGATGGGTGGATGGATGAAGGATCGATATGTAATGTGGGATATCAAATTCGGGCCAAGACCTGTAGATTAAATTTTGCTTTTTATTTTCTTTTTCAGCCAATGTTTTCAGTTGCACCAAGCTTAGCCACCAATGCATCAGCAGCCTTTAATCCCTACCTGGGACCTGTGTCCCCGAGCCTGGTTCCAGCAGAGATCTTGCCGACCGCACCAATGTTGGTTACAGGGAATCCTGGGGTCCCTGTACCTGCGGCTGCTGCAGCTGCCGCACAGAAATTAATGCGGACAGACAGACTTGAGGTAGGAATGATTAGTTGGTTTCTTTTTTTAAATTTTATTATGTTATGTTAGTCACCATACATCATTAGTTTTTGATGTGGTGATCCATGATCCATTGTTTTCCTATAACACCCAGTGCTCCATGCAGTATGTGCCCTCCTTAATACCCATCACCGGGCTAGCCCATCCCCCCACCCCCCTCCCCTCTAAAACCCTGTTTGTTTCTCAGGTCCATAGTCTCTCATGGTTCAGCTCTCCCTCCAATCCCCCCCCCTTTATTTTTCCTTTCCTTCTCCTAATGTCCTTCATGCTATTCCTTATGTTCCACAAATAAGTGAAACCATATGATAATTGACTTTCTCTGCTTGACTTATTTCACTTAGCATAATCTCCTCCAGTCCCATCCATGTTGATGTAAAAGTTGGGTATTCATCCTTTCTGATGGCTGAGTAATATTCCATTGTATATATGGACCACATCTTCTTTATCCATTCATCTGTTGAAGGGCATGTCGGCTCTTTCCACAGTTTGGCTATTGCAGACATTGCTGCTATGAACATTGGGGTGCATGTGGCCCTTCTTTTCACTACATCTGTGTCTTTGGGGTAAATACCTAGGAGTGCAATTGCTGGGCCATAGGGTAGCTCTATTTTTAATTTTTTGAGGAACCGCCACACTGTTTTTCAAAGTGGCTGTACAAACTTGCATTCCCACCAACAGTGTAAGAGGGTTCCCCTTTCTCCACAACCTCTCCAACATTTGTTGTTTCTTTCCCTGTCCATTTTTGCCATTCTAACTGGTGTAAGGTGGTATCTCAGTGTGGTTTTGATTTGAATTTCCCTGATGGCTAATGATGATGAACACTTTTTCATGTGTCTGTTAGCCATTTGTATGTCTTCTTTGGAGAAGTGTCTGCTCATGTCTTCTGCCCATTTTTTGACTTGATTATTTGTTTTTTGGGTGTTGAGTTTGAGAAGTTCTTTATAGATCTTGGTTTCTTTATGGACTCCATTCTGATTTTCGAAGTGTGCTCTTTGTTTGCTTCTTCCATGGCCATAAAGGTTAAAAAAAAATCGAAGCAGAGATTTTGGTTTAGTGTTTGGAGCATTTTGCGAGAATTGAGGTATGCTGTGTTTGAATGGAATGTGTATAAAAGCCACAGCATCTCTACGTATGACAGTGGATAAGAACTTGAACCTGGGGTCGGACTGCCTGTTCACCTCGTTATGTCTCAGGTTCCTCATCTTTAAAGTGGACGTAATAATGACACTTTCTTCAAAGAGTTAGGCCGGTGTCTGGTACACAGCACATGCTCCCTAAATGTTCATCGTTGGTGTTACTTCTATTAAGAATAAATTCTCTTCCTCCCCTGACACTTGTTCTCACGACGGTTTGCTCAGTGACTAGGTATCAAGCATTTTAAAATTTATTACTGCAAGTTTCCTCGCAGACCTCACTGTATTTTGGTCGGAATAGCAAGGCAGCTTCGCTTGTGAACTGTGCTCTGATAAAAAAGTTTTTAAATTGGAAATTGCATCATGCTCTAAGTCTCAGAGTCAAGGATGATCAGATGTATGTGCTTTGCTATTTCAGCATGAGAAAGAAATGAAAGATGTAATTCTTACATTGAAGTCGTTGTTCAGAATTTCAGCATGGCTATAAATTAATGGATTTGGTAAGCTCCAGAATGAAGAAAAAAATGGCAACATCCCTGTACAGTGAAGCTCTAAAGCCTGGCATTCTTGTCCAACTAAGGAACAAAATGATTCTTCTTTTCCCTGGTTAGGATGAGGCAGTACTTAGGGCTGAGAAGTTTTGAGTGTTGTTAATTACTGAGAAAGAGGCAAAATAAGGCTGTTGTGTGAGCATAATTGACACTAATAATTTATCAGTGGAGCAGGAATTCATTTAATAAGCACCAGTTTCTTGTTTATGGGGTTTCACTACATGCACTGCAGAGAGGATCTCAGATTTCAGCGTAGTTATAGCTGCCACCACTTTTTTGATGGTAGTAACAATAGTTGGTATTTATGGGGTATTTACTATCTACCAAACGTGGCATCAACCCATCACATGCATCACATAGTTCACCTTCGAAACAATCTTCTGAGGAAGATACTATCATTAACTCCATCTTACAGGGCAATAAATTTAGGGGAAAAGTTGAGGCACAACTATGTGCCATATGTTCTATGGGTCATAGAAAGGATCTTTGTTCCAGTTGGGTATGAAGTAGAACTCTGTTTTTAAACATTGTATAACTCACTCCCATACAGGTGATAGTACAGAGAGGAAGCAAGAGATTCTGGCTCCTGTATATTCTTTAGAGTTGTTTGTTTGTTTAGACTTAGTTCTTACCTTTCATGAATATTTTGAAAAAAGCTGCTAATGAAGAGAGGACCATACGGAGAACTCAGAAAGGACTTTGAGACCTGGTTGCACAGCCCCTGTGGACCAAGGACCGCTGAGTGCTAGAGATACACTTGGCCTTGCAGGTGGTTTGTCACTGTGCAGTTGCACTTGCTCACTAGTAAACTGATGCTGTTTGCAGATAAATTAGGAGGAAATTTAGGAAATTGTAAATATTTAAAAATTACCAGAAGCTTAACATGTGAATCATCTTCCTCCTGCCCTGATCTTTACGAATCATACCCTGGGTTCCTAATGCATAATCGTGGATTGAAGGGAACCCAACAGGCATTCTGGGATGAATGTTAATGAATTAGTTATTAGGAGGAGATGATATTTAGGAAACTTAAAAATCTCTATTGAAATCTCTTTAAAGGCTGAGCTGTGTGGTCAGAAGTCTTATAAACTAACCCTCCCACAGTTTTAGGTAGTCTGTAATCGGTTGTATTTTGTATAGTGTTTAATTAAAATGATGACTTTTATCATTGGCTTGGGGTTTCTGTCTTTTTTTTCTTTTCTTTTCTTTCTTTCTTTCTTTTTTTGGTGAGAAGCTACCTTGTGCATTTTCTTCTGCTGCTGGACTCACAAGTGGCTACTGCTACATGACTCTCATTTCCTCTCAACCTGAATTCCTCTTATCTAAATGCTTGACAGTGGGAGGGCAGCTTCCTATCTTCTTCTGGCTAAGAGGATCTGCTCCAGTGTCACAGTTACAATCTGTTAGCATATCGCCGAGGCTCAGGGGCGTGGCTTTCTGCTCGGCACTGAGATTTTAGACACTCCTCTCTCCAGCCTATTTCCCCTGGCACCAAGTGCACGGCACACAAGGATCTAAATGACGTGGCAGTAAGTGCACAGACGCACTTGCCGATTGGCCACATGCTTAGTTATTTAGGTTTAAATCTATAGTTTTTCCTCGTGGAACTCTGAAGTACATGTTTGAATTTTGAGTTCCTTTTAAGGTGAAAAAAAGCTTACGTTAGTTTAAATATTGGCCAGCTGTTCTTGCCACTTCTTTCTCTCTTTTTGCTTCACACTGTTAGACCATAAGGAAATTAAAAATACCATAGATTATCAGAGTTCTAGTTCTTCTGTTTGGAAGAACTGACACATATTTACAGCACCCGACGTGAGGCTACAAAAAATGTTAAATCCAACAACAGGAACCCAAGAACAGCGATTTTGCTAATTTAGGTGAGTAGCCTTGGGTCAAGTTTCTCATCTTTTCTGAGCTTCATATTCCACACATATAAAATCAGGGGATTGAACGAGATAATCCATAAAATCGCATCCAGTTAGGACATTCTAAGGGACATTTAGGTTGTCTTTGTGCTTTTCATGCCAGCTATAAGCTATTGAAAATTTTATTTAAATGTAATATTTAAATAAATCTATTTAAATATATTGCATTAATTTCAATATACAAATATATATTACACATTTTATTTAAATACATAGATGTAAAACACACACATAAACTTTGTATCAGTATCCCTATTATCCATTGTTTGTTGGATACCTTTTAGGAGACTGTAGCTGCGTACTTTCTATACTGTAAAATTCAGTATTTATGGTATTCTCTAAAGAGGAGCAAAGCTCTTAAATATTGGTCACTGAAATGAGGCTTTTAAAATTCCATTTTGTGACTTTGGGATACCTTTTTGTAATTTCCAAGCAGCAGTTTTATTTTCAGTGATTATTTTAAGAAATTGTTAAAATCTATAGGTACTGGAAAGGACCTTACTTTATTCTGAAGAGCAACAATATCCAAGGGAGAACTAGTGAACATCTTTCAAGTAAAAAATATGGTGAGGAATATCTTTGAAACCTTTTAATTGCTGTCTTATCCATAACAAGAAAAGGTCTACATCGGGATAGTGCCAAGCTCGTAAATGATACCCAGTAACTTGTTAAATGAATGCAAAATGAGCCAGTCAACCAGTTAATTAATTAATCACAAAAAGACACATGCCTTTATTCAGAGTTTAGTGTAATCCAACAGAGAAGATAAAACATGAAGAATTTTTAACATTTGTTAACATTCTCCTTGGGAACATGTTTACATTTTGAGCATTCCAACTACAAAATATGTCATCTCGTTCTGCCCCTAGTCCTAGAGCAGTGGTTTTCAAGTTTTAATGTGATTAGAATCACCTGGATGATTGCGAAAAATTCAGGGCCTCATCCGCATAGACTGATGCAGTAGGTTTTCAGTAGGGCTTGGGAGTCTTTTTCACAATACTGCCCGGTGATTCTAAATGCAAATAGTCTATAAAATACTTACTCCACAGGGTGCGAACACGTGCTATTTAAATCTTAACTTCTCATCATTTACCTTATGTACAGTTATTTGTGACTCAATTAAAAACCTGCCTCCTCCAATACACTTAACATTCGACATTTTGTTAAGTTGCTGAGAACACAGTGCACATAACGAAATATTTCAAGTAAACTGGTAATTATTAAGGTCATTTATATTGCATAATAGCATTAATCAAACAAAAAACTAACCAGTGACTGTATATTTCAGATACTGATGAAGATACTAGGTTGCTATTTGGTTAACTGCATCATTTTTATATTAACAGTCTATCTGAGATAAACATAGGATATATTCCAGGAAAGGTGGGCACACCACTTGGCTTCTAATGTTTTTCAGTTGGAGTTTGTTTATTTCAAAACAGATTATTCTTGTGCCGAAAGTTTTATTCTACTGACGTAATCATGACATGAGTACCTAATTTAGGCCATTGGATGCTGATCGCTTCCTCTCCTTATTGACACAGAAGAGTCTAGAGACTTTTTTCATACAGGCACAGAACAATATGGTCTCTATTGACTGCATACAAAAAAAAGAGCATTTAAAGCTAAATGAGGGTTCAGGTAGTAGTGGAAGGCATGCGTAGCTTGAGATTTTTATAGGAGTTTAATGGATTTGTCATGATCTATTGCATATAAAAGACATTTGATTCAAAATAAGATTAGAAAAGCAGATGCTTTTAATGAAAGAGCCTTATTGATAGGATTATTGTAATTTTGTATTTTTGGGGAGGGTGGTTAGCTACTGCTTCTATGGTATTTGAATATCTTTAGAAAATTACTAAGAAATATGACAAGTTTTATGCACACAGGTCTATGTAGTTTATTTTTTAAATCTGTCATAAGGCTTTAGAATGGCTCCTTAAAATTAGTTCTATCCCGTTTAAAACGTCTAGTCCATGAGTTACTATTCCCTGTAGCTAGTTGGAGCTTTGTTTGGGAGAGGAAAGAGTTGTAAGTTGTTTAGAATACAGTATTTACTAAGCTTGGCCACTCATTTTTGCAGTTCTTCCACTCGTTTCTTCCTTCAACTTAAAGCTAAACTTTCCCAATCTTCATTTATCTAGAAAGAGTAATAAAAGTAACGATAGATTTCAGCATTTTGGCATATTGATGAGCTTGTTTCAAAGTTGTGTGTATTTTCCTGTCCTATTGGTTTATGCATTCATTCATAGGAATGAATAAATGAAGATCTGGAAGTGGATTTAATGGAAGGTTTTTTTTCAGTTGGCCATTTCTATACAGATTTTTTTTTTTTGTAATTACATGAGGTAAGGTGACAAACTCTTAGCTATATTATCTATAGAAATATGCTTGTGTTCTCTGGCCTAATGGTAATGAGGGGTTCTGCCTTTTAGATTTCAAAGACAATTCCCATTTTTTTTTTATTTTATTTTTCTAAGATTATTTATTTAATATTTATTTATTTGACAGAGAGAGCACAAGTAGGCAGAGGGAGAGGGAGAAGCAGACTCCCCACTGAGCAGGGAGCCTGATGCGGGACTCAATCCCAGGACCCTGGGATCATGACCTGAGCCAAATATAGCGGCCTAACCGACTGAGCCACCCAGGCGCCCCTAAGACAATTCCCATTTGAGTTTAACAGAAATCCTCTGAGGTAGCTGACATTGATGTCTGAAGTTTAGATGGACCAAATTTGTACAATTATTTGATAACGGATTGAAACTAGATATGACATCATCAGATATCTCTCTTGGGAATTAATTATACAATCAGCTAAGATCATTACCCATAACCACCAGAATTTTAAACTGTGGAGATTATAATCCTTTTTGAGTTGAAAATACAGACAATTCTTGGCATTAGCTTGTATACTCATGACTACTAATGCTTTGGATACCTTGATAAAATTATTGATCATCCAGTACTCCTTTTTTACAGTTTCATATAGCTCAAGCTTAATGGAAAATAAAGTCTATGGTGGTTATTATTGAACAACAGGTATACACACACACACGTATATGTGTATATATATGTGTGTGTGTGTGTGTATAGATATATATATATATATATATATAAGCTTATAATAAGCTCCATAATATTTGTCATGAAACTTTAAAATGACTTTCTAAAATATTAAAATAGTGCCTGTTCCTGTTATGATAAGCTCTCTGTTCCTGCTTTTGGAAGTTGTTCTCCAAACATGACTGAGTTAAATATGGTGAGCACAAAATATATTACTTCAAAGAGCTCTCTCCTTAACAAACATGCAAATGACTGTCCAGTTTTGAATAAGTTCAAACACTGACATTAATGTCCTGAGAATTCTAATGCCTTAATTGCAGAACATTGCTGAATTTAATACTACTTATAAAACCTATTATTATTCTAACCATTTTGAAATACGCTTGTCACATTAATAAAAAAACAAAACAAAAAAACCCTAGAGGTCAAATAACAGAACTATTTATTTTAACCAGATTTGTATTATGTGTTTCAGCTATCTATCCATTATCTTACTCAGTATTCATGATTCCATAGCTGGTAAGTATAGTAACTAGATAGAACCCACAATTTCTGATGC
Organism: Mirounga leonina; assembly: GCF_011800145.1. Classification (NCBI taxonomy): domain Eukaryota; kingdom Metazoa; phylum Chordata; class Mammalia; order Carnivora; family Phocidae; genus Mirounga; species Mirounga leonina. The sequence continues at coordinate 46,634,992 of NW_023270268.1, forward strand.
TAAACTCTATTTTCTTTCCACTCTACTACTGCTATTTAATTAACGAGAAAAGGTTTACATAGAATAATTCACATTTCTTTGGGAAGTTTTCTAAGTACTTTTTTCTTTTGATTTTTTTAAAGTTATAAACTTTATTGCATAGGTGGTTCTAGAAATGGAATTTAGTATTTAAATGTTTTCAATGGCTATCTTTATTGACTTGATGGGTTTTAATGTAAAAGCAGACTCTCACCTATTTTGTATGAAAATTTATTAAACTTACCTGATTTACAAAACAAATCCTGCCTTAATGTTTACAGAGTAAAAGACTCAACATTTTCTTGATTGAAACACATTTTGTGGGGCGCCTGGGTGGCTCAGATGGTTAAGCGTCTGCCTTCGGCTCAGGTCACGATCCCAGGGTCCTGGGATCGAGTCCCGCATCGGGCTCCCTGCTCCTTGGGAGCCTGCTTCTCCCTCTGCCTTTCTCTCTTGCTCTGTCTCTCATGAATAAAAAAAAAAAAAAAAAAAAAAAACTTAAAAAAAAAAAAAGAAACACATTTTGTGTTTAGCTAAATAGATGGAATTATTTTAATCTAATTAATTTAATTATTTAATCCACTTACCAGACTATAAAAAGTACTTATATCTGTTGACCCACTAATGCCATTTCCGCAGATTTAACCTTAGAAAATGTTTTTTTAAATATCTATAGTCGTGAACATGCTCTTTGCAATATTATTTGTAACATGAGAACATCTAGAAATAACCTAAATGATCTCTGAAAGAGTTACCTATAGTATGCACATCGGTTTGATGGAATTCGATGCAGCCATCACAAATGATCATGCCAGACACTATTGAGTAAAACAAAAAAATGCTTACGCACACTGTTGAACAAAGAACAGGTCACCAAGTAGTAGCTGTACCATCATTACAGCTATTTGAAAAATGTGTACCTGCGGAAGACTGGATGAGAAGAGAAAAAAGAACCACAGTGGTGTTAGGATTCTAAACCTGTCGTGTTTTAACTTCTCTGTATGGTAAATCGTACAATTTCTTATCCTGATTCGAATTATAAGATCACATTTGTTGACATTTTGTCAGCCGCTTATTTCATTTACTAATATAATACTACATCTAAGAGATTTTTTTTTGAGGATCAGCATAGTCTGAAGTTTTCTTGAGTTCATCAAAGAAACCAGGCCAAACCCAAGTTCGACAGTCAAGGGATAGATCCTGTTTTATTGGTGATCATTAGACAAAAATGTGTCTTGAAAGCCTTGGGAAATTTGCTCTGTTCAGGTAGGTACCAGGGATGCAGACACACATCTGGCACGTGGCGCACTTCACTAGCCCCCCTCGCAGATAGCTCTCAGCAGTACAAGTTTTCACAGGAGATTTTTTGTTTTTTTGTTTATTTTTTCAAAAGCAGAAATAATGGGAGAACAGCTATTTCAGTGTATTTATTCTGTTCCATTTCTCATGTTGGGAGAACTTGAAGCTAGGAAAAAATAAGACCATAGAAAATGCAGATCATGCCAAAGCAGTTGACTAGATCCTCTGAACCTTCAAAAAGGCTGGTTTGGGGACAAATTCTAAGTGGATTCCTAGTTATCAATCCCCTTAAATACATTGAGAATTCTCCTGAATTGCATCTTGCAAGAGAGCAAAGAGTGGAAAAGTATAATAAACCAGTCCTTAAGCTGTACCAACCACACACTCACATGCATGAAGCAAACAGAGAGGAATGAGGTGTATTAGAATGACCATTTGTATGCAATCTGAATCTTGGGTTTATATCACTGAAAGTGAAAAGAGTTTTGAGACAGAGAAACAAAAAGTCAAAAGCCCAGCACTCAGATTGTATTTTGGGAGAATCACACTCAAATGTCTGGCACCAGGCACTGGCATAATTGTTTTTGGAAAAATAAGGAATCTTAGATTTTAATAGTTATTAAAGAGCCCACAAATAGGCTGCTTTCAGATCTTTCTTGTCAGTGTGGCAAAGAGTAAGATAAATTGACAGGGAGGGTGTCAGCTCATCTGTTGCCAGTTCGTCTGTGAGCATGTTCAAGAAAGCAAGAATTACTGGAGAATTAACCCCAGAAGTGTGCATTCATGTAGAGTTTCCTATCGTATGAGACTGCATTGACATGGATTTGCTTCAACACAAAGATAGCCTTTTTGTTCATACGATAGTATAAATTCAGCATAAATTTCATATACATACATGAGAAGTTTTTGTTCTCAGTTAAGTGTGTCTCTCTTGTCCTGCTTGTTTTGTTGAGCCTAATCCAGTTAAGTGTTGGTTAGGGACTGGGGATTTGTGGTGTAGAAAGCTCCGCAGCTAATCAGCTAGAGTGGAGGACAGTAGTTCAGGGGAAGGGCTTAATCACTTTCGCTTTTCAAATTATAAACTCCTGGTTAGCCTTGTTTTCTTCTGTTCGAGAAGACAGACGCAATGAGAAAAAAACAAGAGGGTCCTCTGTAACTCCCTAAGTCATCTCTGGATTCTTAATATCTCTCAGAGTGTCTGGCCTATAATATTTGTTCAGTAAATTTTTTAAATTAAATAAATGAATGAGGTGATGAATAAAGTCGGTTCATTGCTGTGTATATGGAATACAAGGCTTCAGCTAGCTCGAGGTTTAAAAATAGTGCAAGATGTCATTTATAATGCCCGTTTTCAGATGTAGCATGATACGAATTATAGCGGTCTTCTTAAAAGGAAGCACTTTGCTCAATAGTGGGATATGGATATAATGGGGAGGAAAAGTACCTAGAATTGCATGTGATCATTTTATGTACACAAATCCAAGAAGACCTTTGCTTTTAAAATCATAACATGGTTCCCGTTTCTCTTTCTTGCTGTACTCCAAAATAAAGTGCTTGGGGTCTGTATATTTTCTCAGTTTGTGAAAAGATATGTGAAAAATAAAAACTGTCTCCTTGAAGCTCAAAGTAGGAGCATGAAATATTAAAAGGACATTCTGTGTTTTAGATGGCCCTCTTGTGGTAACAAGGTCAAACTGTCCCAAATGAAGCCGGTGTTGGCAACTTCCTGATTTGAGCAGCCATCATGACAAACTTCAATAGGAGGAGTCAAAATTGAGCAGACACATGAGAAATGATCCATTTTCGCCCTTTCCCCAGGGACTCCATCCACAATTAACAGATATAAACCAAATAGACAGTAACAAAAACTAATCTTTTTCCCTCTGCTTCATGTATCTACCAAGTGAATCTCTAATGATCAGAAACATAGCACTTGGAAACATTTTACTAAAAAGCTATCAAGTTTTACCTTTTATACTTTTACTTGTAAATAATTTCAGATAGCACAGATGTTGCAAAAATAGAACCAAGAGTTCCTGCCTATCTGTCACCCGGTTTACCTAAATATTAACCGCTCACACGACCGTGTCATCACTTACAAAACAAATTGGCGGTGATATTCTGCTATTAGCCAATCTACACACTTCAGTGAGATTTCACCAGTTTCTCTACCAATATCCTTTCTCTGACCCCAGGATCATTCAGTCGGTGACAGTGTTTCATCGTCCTTTGCCTTTCACGGCCTTGATACTTTTAAGAGAGTACTGATTAGTTATTTCGTAAAACATTCCCCCCCTTCGGTTTGTCTGATGTTTTGTCATGATTAAATTCAGGTTATGCAGTGTCAGCAATAATAAACGAAAGTGATGTGGTGGCCTTTTTATCGGTGCGTCCTATCAATGGATACATGATGCCATTATGTCTTCTTGGCGTTATTAACTTTGATCACTTGGTTAAAGTGGGGCCTGCCAGGTCTCTTCACTGTAAAGTTACTGTTTTTCCCTTGGTAATTAATAAGTACATCAACATAATTTAAATTAGATGTCTTACCATAATTCATATCAAATATGCATTTTCTTTCTCATGGAAGTCCTACTGAGATGGGGTTATAACTTGTGCACTCAATGAGGAACTCAAGTTATTCGGTGTCTTTTTTTTTTTTTTTTTGCAAATGATCTTTTCCCCTTTCGCGTGTGGCCTTCTACCACCAGTCTTGCACTTTAAGTCAAAATCCTCGGAAAGATTCTCTTTGCCCATGTTGACTGAGCCCCCTGCGCTTCATGACCTCATAGGTATGTCGAGAGTACCAGCGAGGCAATTGCAACAGAGGAGAAAACGACTGTCGGTTTGCTCATCCTGCTGACAGCACAATGATTGACACCAATGACAACACAGTCACCGTGTGCATGGATTACATCAAAGGGAGATGCTCACGGGAAAAGTGCAAATACTTTCACCCTCCCGCACATCTGCAAGCCAAGATCAAGGCTGCCCAGTACCAGGTCAACCAGGCTGCAGCAGCTCAGGCTGCAGCCACTGCAGCCGCCATGGTGAGTAGTGGCCCCGGCTCTGTCTCTGCTAGCCGCCAGACTGAACCACTGTATCTGACTACAAGCTGTTCCTTTATTAACCTTTCAATTTTTTTTTCTTTCTTCTTTTTTTTTTTTTTTTTTTTGCTGAAGATATGTTTGTTCAGGTATCCCCGACAATACATAATGAAGTTAACCATTCACAGATGTGAGGGTAACTCCTCAAATGGTTCCGATTGCTCCTACCCTTGGCCTAACTCTTACTACTCTGTCTTATTCTGGATATAGGGTTTCTGAAATTTCCGCTTTGTAAAGAACACCCGTCTCCTTTTTCAACCTAACGATACTGCCATTTTCGGTCCTCTTATTTTTCTGTGTGCCATCTAATCAGCCGTTGTTCCCCTTCGGTGTGTTCTTTTGCACATCAAGGCTCTTCTCTACATGTATCTTGCTTTTAACAAGAACATAATCTGGAACTATTTAGGAGAATTGCTTAAGCAAAATTGTTCTGAGGATTAGCCACCAGATTTTCAACCGTGTGCTACCTAGATCGTCTTAAGTCATGTTGTGGCTTTAAACATAATTGTCAAACTAGAGAAGCTTGGCTTTGCCATCGTACAGAAAGGAGAAAGACAGACAGCAGTACTCAAGGAGTTAGAGATTGGATCCTTTAGAGCAGATCCCTATATTCTTAAGGTAAATTTTAATGTGATCTAATAGCTGATTTTAATGAGTCCATTCTTTGTTCTTTGCTTAGCTGTTTTAATGTTGTCCTTTTTTTTACATAAATATATATGACTTAGTCATGAAGATATTCATAACACATACTGTGTGGTATTCACAGCACAGTAAAATAATCACGAGAGAGGTCTTTTCTGTGTTTGTTTACGGATACTTGAGCAAAAATACAGAAGGCAGACTCTCTCCTCCTCTCTTCCTTTCACTCTTTTTTTTTTTTTCTGTTAGAGTATCTTGTTTGTAATTAACTACAAAGAGGAGTTATCCTCCCAATAACAACTCAGTAGTGCCTTTATTGTGCATGCTTAGTCTTGTTATTCGTTGTATATGGCATTCCGATGATTTGTTTTTTTATTTGTTTTTTCTCACCTACCCAAAAATGCACTGCTGCCCCCATGATGCACCTCTGCTTGCTGTTTATGTTAATGCGCTTGAACCCCACTGGCCCATTGCCATCATGTGCTCGCTGCCTGCTAATTAAGACTCAGTCGGCTGTCAAATCACTGAAGCGACCCCTCGAGGCAACCTTTGACCTGGTACTATGACCTTTCACCTTTTAGCTTGGCATGTAGCTTTATTGTAGATACAAGTTTTTTTTTTATCAATTTAAAAATATATATTCCTTTTTCTGTTATAAAATTGTAAAGTGCAATGAAAAACTGAGTGTGGTTTCCTGACAAAATTAGTGGGAAGACTATACTATAAGTACCTGGACAGATAACATACCATGAAAGATTCCAAAAGCCCAGCAGCCCACATTCAGTTTAACTACATTGTAGAATGTTCTAGTGAAATACTTTAAGGACATTAAAAATGTATTTTTGACTGTATATTTATGTACCTGTTGGTTAGCATGGCTTTAGTGATAGAATTAATTATTTGTAAATATTTATAGTTTAGTGTTTAAGAAAAAAAAAAACTTGCATGCTCTGGGATATTTGCATGTCTAGGTAGGTCTGGGGGGAGGAGCAGAGTGGAAATAGTTTTTATTTTACCTGTTTCGGTCACTCTGTACAATTAACAATTAACATTGCTTATACTCGTCAATCCTCATGGAGCTCGCAGTGCAGCTTTTCTTCTTTCCCCAAATCAGTGGCTTCTCACAGAAAGCCTGAAGCATTATGGGACTTAAAACACTTTAACACATTATAACATGTGCTCTCGTCCTAGTGGGGTTTTTTTTTTGGTTTGGTTTGGTTTGGGTTTTTTGTTTTTTTGGTTTTTGGTTTTTTTTGGACAAAAATAATGCTTCCTTTAAAGCTTTTATCTTGCCTTTTTTTTTTTCTTTCATTTTTGTTGATTGGATTTTTTTCCCCCTGGGTAGTTCAGTGCTCTGCTGCTTGCTTGCTCATGCTTCCTAACAATTTTAGCCTTCAACTGATTTTTCTTTTTTCTTTTTCTCTTTTTACTGGTATTTGTTTTTTATACTCATTCACTGAACAGGGAATTCCTCAAGCTGTACTTCCCCCATTACCAAAGAGGCCTGCTCTTGAAAAAACCAACGGTGCCACCGCAGTCTTTAACACTGGTATTTTCCAATACCAACAGGCTCTAGCCAACATGCAGTTGCAACAACATACAGCATTTCTCCCACCAGGTAAGGGGTCTGAGCTTGTTAATGAACGAATCTGACGAGCTGCAGAGAGTTGTGCTGGTAGAGCAGATAAGCCTTGCCCCCAGTTTGCTGTTAGCCATAGATAAGGTGAAAGGTAAGGTGGTCAACAGTGGAAACTTACCTGAGGTATCTCATGTGGTTTTCCTTAAAAACGGAGAATTTTAGCTTAATGAGAAGTGGATTAAAGATCAGTGTGATGTGTTATATATTTCTTTTTGTTTGTGTAATTTGGAATTGAAATACAGTTCTCTCTTTTTTTTTTCCTCCTTCCTCAACACTGTTATATGTCTGTCAAGCTATTTTATGACACTTCCTGCTGTAAGACCCCTTTGCCGTCATGATTCCATAGAGTAAATCTGAATTCGATGAAATGACACTTACAGTTTTGATTTTTATTTTTCAGCCTTTTTGTTTTCAAGGTGGAGAATAAAAACAAAAACAAAACAAAACAACAACAACAAAAACTGACTCTGTGTTCCAGAGCTCTTCAAAAGTGCTCTTATTGGTACCGATCAGTACATTGCTTAAAATCATTTTTTGCTCCTGAGCTAATATTGAAATTCTCCTAAGTGCCCAGGGAGGTTTACGTCTACTATTGAGTTATACATTTGTGGTTTCAGTTGATTTCAACTTAGTGACATAAGCATACTCTAGTGCTATCCACAAGGGTATAAAATTTAGAAACAATCAGTCATTTAATTACTTGAAAATTTATTATTTTTACTCTTCGTACAGAAGAAGAAATACATATTAAACTTCTTAAAACCTGGAAAATACATATTTCAGAAAATACACATTAAACTTCTCATAATCTGGAATTCAACTAACTGGAGACTAATCCCATTTTCTCTTTCCCTCTTAACCTTTCTGAAATAACTACAATGGGTTCAGAGATGTATTTAATAAAATGATTTTATCTTACTAATTAAATTAATAAATGAATGACGAGGTGTGTAGGTCAGAGGTCCAGCATCATTAGTATTAATTACCCTATATTGACAGTATTTAAATGCATTAGGTTCATAATGCTGTGAGGGAATGTGATCACTTATTTTTGAATCATGAACAAAAGAATAAATTACATTCACGGTAATTTTTACTGCTAAGCACAACTTTTTATACAGTGTATCTCCGAAAGCTGGCCATCCAGATGTAGAATATGTAGCAACATTCAGTGAACCGGCGTATCTGGAGTATTCCATGAATTAAAATAGCATATGCCTTAGGCGCCATGGATAAAATGTTTGTACTCACGAAATAAGATCTAGCAAGTTGCAGTTTGTCCATTGTAGAATATAAATTAAATCATTTTGATCTGTAAGGTATTTATGCATTCAGAGGAGAAAAATCTCTCATATCTTACATATTTCTCCTATATTTTATAAGATTAAAAATTTTTTCTCAACATATATAGGTCTTCGGAGATTTCCAGAATTTAATCTTTTTGCTTTTATATAAAAATTGCCATACCCCTAGATTTATGCCATCTTCAATAAATAATCTATCAATTTTTCTATAGCCAGATCACTAAAGTTTAAAGAGATTGTGGGTAGCTACCATTATCTCTTTGAAGAAATTAAAGATTATTTTTGTCTGTTTATTTTCATTGAATAAAACATTGCCATTCAAAGTGAGTGTCTTTAAAATCTAAAAATAAAAGAATCTAACTTCTTCCATATATTATTTAAGGAAATCTAACATTTCTATCTTATTACATGGGTTTTATGTTAGTTTCTCCAACAACATTCTGATGACTAAGGACTTTTCTAAATAAGCTTAACCATTAATTGAATTTATGCAATGATATTTATGACAGTAATCCCTCCCTAGAAAGGCTTTTAGTGTGTGGATAAGACAGAGCAAAAGAAGCTAAGTAAGGATCAAGTTAGGGAAAAACAATAAACACACTCATAATTCGAAATCATACTTATCTCTCTCTTCTAGAAACTAAGCATTGTTAATTTAAATAAAATGTGTCACATATATTGAAGTGTGCTGAAAATGTTAAGATATATTTGCATTTTATGATGAATTTTGCATCAGAGATATTCTATATTCTGTTCTTGATATTTCTAATAAATATGATATGAAATTATTGCAATAGTAATATAAGATTACACCTATTTGTAACCCAGTTTAAAGGGCTTAACCTTTATTAGTCACATAATCAGAAGTAGGTAAAACCTTAGTCATTCTTTTAAACTATTGTCATTATTTGTCATATGTGCTTGAGTACAAAAAAAATTGGCTGTATGACATTAGAAGGTTAAAATGGATAACCCATCTTTACTTCTGCCAAACCACTTTGTCAGCCAGCCAGAAAGGAAAGAAATGTAATGCAGAGAATGTAAACTAAAATGCCTTAGGGGCCAGGCAGGAAACATAAACAAATGAAACAAGAAATAAATTAGGAACTGTAGGGCCTGGGAGGCACTGGGGAGCACAGGCCCAATCTAAAGGGGGACGGTGAATGTTTTGACTTAGCCTTTAATTGCCTCAGAGGAATATCTGCCTGGCAGGTTGTACCTGTTGTACACTGCACATCCTTTGTGGCTCCATCTACTTTATAGGGTAGTTGTGTCTCTGCCTCCCATGCAAGCCTGCACAATCTAATGTAGTGGCCTTGATGTCCAGGGTTGCCAGATCTTGTGACTTTTTTTTTTCTTCTAGTTATTCACCTCATTTGGATGTTTATATGTGAAATTTCTCAATTTTTAAAAATTTTCCAGCTAATCCAATTTTTAAATACTCTTTAAGAACTACAGGAAATCCGTCCTACCACAAATTGATGTAATCTCATATATAATACCTGGGAGAAAAGGAAGTTTATTTTCCAAAGACTATGTTACTCTGCAGGCATACAGATGAATTATATGATCAGAGCATCCTAACTGCCCACAATATAATAATTTGGAAGGTATATTCTGAAGGCTCTATTGGAACTGAAAAGAAAATAGAAGTTATTTATTTTTTTGTAGCTTAGAGTTTTAGAGCTCTGTAGTCTCTTGCTTCACTAATAACTTCAGTGGTATGTAGGTCTATTCATTGAAGTTACAGTGAAGTATAGTTGTCTAAATCATTAGAGGAGGTGATTGTATACAGACTAGGTTGCCGGCAAAAGATCGGGGTCCAGTGGCAAGCCAGGTAGCTAGCTAAAAACAAATTACTATATATCATAACTTTTAATAGCAAAAGTGGACTTACGTGGCACCTACGCATCTATCATCCATCCATGCATGCATGCATACATCCATTTATCCATCTATCCGTCCAACCATCTATCTTTTCTTCCTTCTTATCCTCCTTCCCTCCTTTGTCTCTCACCCTCCTTCCCTCCCTTCCTCTTTTCCTTCCCCGTTTTCCATCCATCCATCTACCCATCCACCCACTCATTGATCCATCCATCCACCCACCCACCCACCCCTCCATCCATTCACTGAATCAATGCCACATGGTAGACCAGTGTTGACACTAGGGATTACAAACTTATGACCCAGGAGCTAAATCTAGAATCCAAAAATATTTGTCTAGGAGTGTTTAAATAAAAACAAAATGTCAATCCTTTAGAAGGTCTGCATGCTCTCCAGTTCCAAGTTCCACGACTCCCTACGGCTTCTGGCCCAGTTGTTTCACACATTTTGTTCAAAAGAGCTACCTCTATTGAGTGTTTGCTCTGTGCCATACTACACTGGATACTTTATATACATTATCTCACATTTGTTCTCACAACAACCCTGAAAGGTTGGCATTAATAGTCCCATTTTACCAGTGAGTAATTTGGCACCTAGAGAGGTCCAGTGATTTGCTCCAAGTTGCATGGCTTGTAAGGTTTAGATAGAACTTGAAATCAGGTCGGGGGGATCTCAGTCAGTCTCTTAACTTCTATGAGCTATACATGAAGTCCTAAAAAGCGATTTGGCCTAAAAGATGAACGAGGCCTTATTGATACCCTGACTCCATGACTGGTGTTTTATACCCTCCATCTCATTTAAAAATAAATGCAAATATTAGATTAAGTTCACATTCAAGTTTCTTTTTTTTTTTTTAAGTTTTAGATATATATACTACCTTTTTTTTTAAATCTTCACCCTTTAAGACTAAATTGAATATTCATACAGATCATGCATAATCTAGGGTCTACTTAGGTTGTTGGTATGAATTTCACCCCCAAGATTAGAGTAGGTAAGAAATGTCACTGTTACGTACATCAGTTTATTTTCTTGAATTTAAATTAAGTCCGCGTCTAAACTCTAAGCTCACTGTGTTGGATAGAAATACCAGACATTGCTAGGATTCCAGAACCCCCTTCTCACATCTCCTCCCTCCCATCCCCACCCTCAAAGAGAGGTCCTATGAGGTCCAGTAGGGTAGACAGGCTGCCCATTCTCCATCTTTAGCGGGCACTGGTCACGCTGCTGTGATCCTTGCCCATGCTTACAGGGTCTCAACGAGGCAGGCACTCCAGAGTTCCTGAGGCTGCCTTGGGTACAGGCATGCCTACCTGAGCGCCTTGGCCTCATAAGCAGCCCATTCCCTTGACAGCCTGTGCCTGTGGGGTGGTTGTGGAAGAACAGGCCATGTGTCCCAACTACTCATGACCCTGCAGACTCCCCCTCTCTGTACCTTGAGGAATTTTTCTCCCTGTTCTCCCTCACCATTTGTGCTTACTTCCTATTCTCAAAAACACACCTCTCTTCTCTCCTCCTAGTATACTGCCCTCAGTGTGGGCTTGTGATTTAAAACCATCTAAAAATATATGTGCTTTAAGCAACTTCAGCTTTGGCTTATATTGCAATTTACCAGATAGAAAGCAACAGAAGGCCAGGAGATTTTCTTTGGGGGGCGGGGAGTGAGAGGGGAGGTGCAGGGGGCTGAAAACAGAAAAAAATTCCCAGCTTGTCACTTTTACTATAATTAATGAAATTAATGCAGATGGTGTACTTGAAACTCAGCATAGTGATTATAAATCAGGCTTGGGAGTTTAAATCCAGCTCCACCACAAGTTATAATCTCTCTCCATACCTTGTTTTTTTTCATCTATAAATGGGGATACTAATGGTAATTATTTCATAAGGTTGGGTTTAAATGAGTTTTAAACAATTTCATATAACATTCTCTTAAAGCACTTTCATAGGCAGGTCTAACAGTTTAGAATAAAGCCTGGAATGTAATAAGCACTAGGTTTTATTTGTTATTTCTTGAATTCACTAAGCAATCGAATAGAATTCAAAACATAGAAACAAACTGTATGAAGCTGTTGCTGTTTTGGATATCAATTTTGAGATTAATTCAATTGATTGTGAATTTTGAGCCCTAAGTGACACAAGTTTAGTCCTAAATGATACAAATTTTAGAAAATCCTAAATCAGCTTTATACTTGTAGCCATACATAGGCTTGAATTACCACATCCAAATTCGAACCTCTCCGTTAAAATCCTTTTTCTCTCTTCTACTTCTTTCCCTTCTCCTTGAAGTATTCTTAACTGTGCATGAATCGCATTTGTGAATTACCTTCCTACTTGTTTTCCCTGCATCTTCAAACAGTAATGCATTCCTCAAAAACACATCATTCTGCTGTGCAAATATCTTCATAGGGGAAATTTGAAATTGACAAATACATTCACTTAAAATTTGCCTTGTGTTGAAAATTAAAGAAAAAAATTTCAATTGGCTATTTGTGTATCGTTATTAGTAAATCAACCCAATTTGATGTAAAGATGGATATTATGGTCATTTCAAAGTGATTTTTGGTTTTGGTAAGTGGGTCCTACAGCATTATGTCTTCATTTTTGTGAGTTATTGCACCTGGCTAGTATTTTCATTGCTGCCTTATGTTTATTTGCTGCAATTCCCTCTCAAAACTGTGTGCACTGGTTATAATGGTAATAAGGAAGATAACTCAAACTAAAATTCAAATCACAGAAGCTTTAGACAGATAGGAGAGTTAACTCATTTTCAGCATGTGCAGGCTAAATTACGCATGGGAGAAATAGAATAGGCAGATTGCAGCATAATAATACACAGTAAGTTTAAAACATATAACCTGTACAGTATTTAAACTGGCTTTAATATTCCTTGAATACCACATTATTGTTTCTCATACATCCTCTCATTCCTCTCTTTCCCAGTCCTCGTGCCCCACCTTGAGAGGATAATGATTTCACAGCATCTAGACTCAGGATTAAATTTCGCTTGCTCTACTGTCTCCAGTTAACGTCTTTGTTATTACTGGTCTGTTTTTGTTGTTGTCTTTCACAAGTCTTTGACTCGGTAGCAGTAGCAAATGATGGAGATCTTCAAGTTTCTCAAAAAAAAAAAAAAAAAAAAAATGCCTTTCAGGGTAATATCACTCCACCTGAGAGGATGCCTCCCTCGCTCCTTGGCCGAGCTGAATCACTGATCATTGTGCCCACGGTCTAATTGTGATAACAGACTAATTGCAGCTGTTACGGGGATGCCAGCTCAGTAATCTGTGTTTCTCAATGGCAGCTTTGTTTTGTAGGGCCATCTCTGACAAGACTCAATTGGCAGATATTTTTCTAACAAATGTTCATCCCAGATGCTGCTAGTGTTTAAATAGGATGTGCCAAGATTTAGATAGAAATATAAAATCATTTGATATTTTAAAACCTAGAAATCTAAAATAATCTCAGAGAAAGAACAGTAGTTCTTTATGTGGGGAAGTGCCCGGTGCTTGGTAAAAAAAAAAAAAAAAAAAAAAACCATTTTGTACTGTTTATATGTAAAAGAGAACAGGGCCTATATTTGTAATACTTTAACACCATGGTTGGAACAATGGAAGCATCACTGTTAAGCCCCCATATGCGATGCAGATACCTTCATTATCTCCCATTCAGGGTTTTCACTGAAGTCTAATCAACGATTTTTTGTATGTGCAATTTTCTAGAACGTTTGCTGTTCTAGGAAGTCCTGAAGGTCTAACCCAGCAGTGAAAACCAGCCTGTTTCCCCAGATACCTATTAAGCAAACCACTTTGAGACTTATAAGTTAGATCCCCTCTAAAGGTTTTTTCTACATTTAAATTCCAAACAAAGGCAATGCAGAAGTTTCACTTTCTCTTTATGCATAATTTATTGCTTGGTATCCCTCCAAATAAAATCCCTGTGCGGATGGATGATCGCCACCCCTTCCATGTCTGTGTGGTTGCTGCTAGAGTGAGCAGGGAAATAAAACCAAGGGAATGAAAATGGATATTTTGGTTTTATTACATCGTTAAGCCAGTTTTGTGCATTGGATTATCTAGCATGTTAGTAATAAATGGTTTCTCTAATTATTTAACATGTGCGCAATATAAAGAAAATGTGTAATACAGTCATATGCTAAAGTCAGGAATAGCAAAGCCGCCAGATGGCTAGTAACCAGATTAAAACAAAACAAATCACAATACGATTTTTAAAAAAATGAAGCAAGTCCGAACTTTTCCCAAAATACTTTTATTTTTAGGCAGCGATTAGAAACAAAGTGTACCAGCACACAGTTAAACTGGCTTTTATTCTTCACCTGAGACTAGTTCTAATTGATCACTGTGCTATTGTATGATTTGATTGTGCTGACAGTTACATGCCACTGTTCCCATAATAACAATTTTTCTTCTTTGTTCAAATGAATTTCCTAATGACACGTGTGATGGGATGTTTTAATTCTTTTCCCTTTTCAAATCCACCTTCCTGTTGCAATGCATGATGGGCAGGCTCAATATTGTGCATGACACCCGCTGCAAGTGTTGGTAGGTCCCAGCTTTGTTTCTTGATTATCTTAAACCTATGGTGCACCTCACAGCCCCTCAAAATCCACTGCTAAGTTTTAACTTGTATCTATTGGGCAAGTCCATTTCCCTTTTACTAACACCTGTCAATTAAATGCCATTTTCTATTTAATTGACATGGACTCACACAAATGTTTTCTTTACACACAAGTTTCCTTCAGTCACCTTTGGTGGATTTTGATTGGACTATGAGTTCTGGTCTGTAAAAAAAAAAAAAAAAAAAAAAAACAACCTGTATCGTAAAAGTAATATACTGTGTATTTTTATAATAATGAGTAAGAAAAAATACGTTCATTCAAACAGATAACTGTATAAATGAAGTAAATACCTGTATTTTGATGTAGATTTTGAATGTCTGACTGTGAACACTATATAAAATTCTTGTTTTTGACGTAGCAAATTAAGCCTGTTGTGTCAATTTTCTTGATTTGATGGTAACAAGCTTTTTTTCCCCTTTTTTTTCTCTTTCATCCCCCTTCCCCTTCTCTCCTTGGAATGTTGTCCCGCTTTGCGCTGTGATTGCATGTCACTCGCTGGTGATGATGTCCCGTCACATGGCTTATTGCTGTGATAAATACCATGCCCCATTATCGCCTCCATGTTGCCATGGTTTCCATATTGCTACACTCTTCTGTATGTTTGCTTATCTGATTTTCCCTCCGAAAGTTCCCATGGTGCACGGTGCTACGCCAGCCACTGTGTCCGCAGCAACAACATCTGCCACAAGTGTTCCCTTCGCTGCAACAGCCACAGCCAACCAGGTTTGCTAATTTACAGCTTTGTTTCTTAAAAACCAACTCTAATAGAGCTCGGTCCGACAGCCCTTACGCACGTGGCTTTCCCATTGAGGTCAGTGGGAATCGTGTGTACGTGAGGGCTGTGGTGGGTGCTTGAATAGCATGGGGTTTCAAAGATACCTCTTGTTGGCCTACACATTCTCTCTATGATGAGCAGCAGAATGCTTTGATGCCATTTATAAGTGCTCCAGAGTTGTCGCGGCTCCGTTTCTAAAGCTACTAAAATGATATTTACACAAGCAATTCTCACTGGGTCTCCATCGTGCAGGGATTTTGACCGGTCAAAAATGCAGCTAATTTTAGGTGTCCATTATCAATATTTGGTATATACTGTTTCTTAGTTCTTGCCTAAATTCTTCATAAAAGGCAAAATGTTTAAAAATACGTTATATATGCCACAAATGACCAGTCTTGTAAATAGAGTTTGTTGCAAATTCATGACGGTTTTGTTTGATAAGCAGACTGTATGTTCAAAATAATTTAAATTGGCGTCCAGGTTTTGATTCTCAGTGCTTTCAAGGAAAAACAAACACAAAAACAAAACAAAAAAAAAACCCCACACGCTCTTATTTCTGTAAGAAAATCTAAGCATAGATTTTGGAGAGTTATGAAGGAAAAAAAGACATCAAAGATGGTAAATTGAGTCATTCTGTGTTCCATACATGTTTGTAGAGTAATGGTCTCACAGTTTACTCGTAAGTAAGTGGGATCTGTTTCAGAAACTTGAATTTTGTGACGTGGAAGACTGACTGTTTAAAAGAAAATGATTATTAAAATACTTAAAGTTTAAAAATTGACCTTGGCTCAGCCAGCATTCTCTGATCCTGTTTTAAATTGTGCCCTAGAAAATAACGGTTGAATCAGTCAAACTTAGGTGAAGGAGGTTTTGGCTTTAACGTATATAGGTGTGTTTGTTACAGAAGCAAAGTTCAGTATGGTTAATAGCATGTGAAAAAATCCAGAGCCAAATCAAGTTTCAGATAACCCACGGACTACGGGTAAATGTAGCCAAATGAAGCAAAGGAGTCAACATGTGGCGCCTTGGGCAGAGAAGGCCAATTAAGTGCCATCTGAATTGGTATTTACTGCTGTGAGAAGCAGGCAATCCCGCTCTCTACCGGACACCACGTCCTGTTGGAGAACCGTAAGCTATTAGCGTAGCCATTAAAAACTTTCAAAAGCAGCCTGCCAAAATGGATGTAGTTTAAAGTTTCAGGCAAGCTTTAAACATTTCTTGGCAAAAAACCATTAGTTTTTCTGAAGCTTGTCAAAATAGCCCTGGATTTATGCTAACACATCAGACTCATTTACAAGAATTCTAGATTGTGCATATGTGGCATGTTAGTAAGTAATCTATGGCAGAAATTTCTTAATGGATTCAACGCGATCCATTTATGGTGCAAATTGATGATGCTGAGCTCTGTGCGTTTACCACGTATGACGACAGAATTGCTGGTGTAAGCCGAACTATAGCAAAGCAAATTCCAACATGCCCTGGGCCACCTGGGTTGTAGGGGACACTTTACTTTTTGCATTGTGCTGTGACCATTTCATGCATAATCTTGGGTCTTCGTACTGTTTTACAACCAAAGGAAAGAAAAGGGAAATGGATATATATATAGACACATATATTATATCTACATATACATACATATGTATATGCCTACAGTATATTAGCAATGCTGGAAATAGCTGATGCCACAAAATGCAGCCTGCATGCATGCAGAAGTTTATAGCTGGCCCTTCATCTGCATCGATTGGTGTTGAAGGTCCTTGGTATGTTTCGACAGCCCCTTCCTTGATGCTTCTACACTGTTGGGTGCAACATCCTGTCCTGCAGCAGCAGGAAAAATGGTATGAGAAGCTTCATTATGCTTGGAGCGCATTTTCGTGCCATTTGCCAATGCTATAAAAATTGTGTAAAGATGTCAGCTGAGAAATGGAAATAAAATAGAAGCATATTAATTTACACTCCAGACTGTGGATTATAATATGTTGAATTAGTCTAGGACATCTAAATTGAAACAACAACAACAACGAAATGCCTTCACGGACGTGATTTCGCTCTTCTCCCATCACCCTTGCCGAGATGGGACGAGCGCCATTTTACAGACGAAGAAGCTTTTAAGCATCGAGTAATTAAGTGCTTGGCTCAAGGTTACACAGCCAAGAAATGGATCCACTAGGGTTAGAACCCGTGCTTTCAGTCCTCTGACTGCCTCACGCTACCGCACTGCCTGTTCCCAGGTTAGCGGCCACAGTTCTGGGTTGGAGGAGAATCAGGCTACAAATTGGAAGGTCATTGCTTTGGGGACCATTGCGATGAGGCACCTGTATATTGATTTCTTACTGTGTTTTCTCTCAAGTTTTTTAAATTCTCGTGCCCATTTAAAATACGATAAATTGTGCCATCAGGATTCAGAAATGGGTTCTGAAATGAACCTAGGCTCCCATCGGGTTCCTTTGAAGTACTCCTTTAAAATTCCTACCTGGTATTTTTAATTAAAAAAAAAAAAAAAAGCTAGAAACCATATGTTGAACAAAAATGTTAGAAATCGGTTGCACAGAAGTAGGCAAGGCATTTCCTACTTGGATTTCTGGATGACTGCCTAAGTGAAACCACAGGTGTGTGTGTGTAGGCCAACAAAAAGGGCTTCTTTCAATTACTGCTGTGCATGAATTTTTGATAGTTTTACTTCTCTTACTTCCTAAAAACTGATAACATTTATAGAATAGTATTTAACACAAAGATTTTAAACAATGAGTTGCTACCTTGATATTAAGTTTACATTAACTTACTGTTATGTTGGCCAGATAAGGACTGTCACCTCACAGCTGAATTTCACTTCTCTTAAAAAAATTTAATATTAAAATGTTTTCATCTCTTGGTTGTTGGCTTGCTTGCATGGATCATTCATCAGATAATTTTTTATTTGCTAGATACCCATAATATCTGCCGAACATCTGACTAGCCACAAGTATGTAACCCAGATGTAGAATTTTCATCACTAAACAGTAAGTTCATTATGTCATATATAGTGTGTATTTATTCGTAGTGGTTTTTTAAGATAACCTTGGTATGCTGCGCTGCAGAAAATTTTGCAAAATTTTTATGAGAAAATATTTATATGTTTTATTTTATTTTAATTATTTTTTTAAATTCAGTATCATCAGATACTTACTGAACACCTGCCTAGTGACTGGCACAGTTCTATACGTAGAAGGTACAGACAAATTAAACAAAGCTTAGGTGAATGAATGTACTTAGAAAGCAGCATCTGTTTCAGTACTGAAGGTTTTGAGTGGAATAAGGAATTTTTATCTTAAATGGGTTATCTTTATTTTTTATTTATCCTTATCTTTATCTTTATTTTTATCTTTATTATATCTTTTATTTTTATCTTAAATGGGTTATGAGGAATTTTATTATACACATTTATAATACATATGTTAATATCACTTAAATATACATAATACTTAGGGAAAATAAATTTTGTTGATTAGATTGTTATTTTTATTAGAAATAAACACAAGCATGAAGAAAAAAATATGACTTAAAACTAAATAGGTGGTATCGATCTGAAAAGCCCAGGTAGTAGATATTTGTGGCTGTGTGGGCCACATGGCTTCTGTTGCCACTTTTTTCTGTTGGAGCTCTTCAGCTCTGCCCCTGTAGCATGAGAGCAGCCAGAGATGATATGGAAATGAAAGGTGTGGCTCTGTCCCAATAAAACTTTATTTACAAAGCTAGGCAGCAGGCCTGGTTTGGCTCACAGGTAGTAGTTTGCTGAGCCCTGGTGTAGGTCATCATTTTTTTAAATATTTTTTAATTTTTTGCTAAATCCTAAATGAGAACATGTACCCACTTCCCCCCATGCTTCACTGCACACACACGCACACACACACACGGGGTTATTTGAACGTAGAGTCGGACTTTTTTTTTTTTTTTTAAAGATTTTACTTACTCATTTGAGGGGGAGAGAGAGGGAGAGCACAAGTAGGGGGAGGAGCAGAGGGAGAGGGCGAAGCAGGCTTCCCACTGAGCAGGGAGCCCAATGTGGGGCTCAATCCCAGGACCCTGGGATCATGCCCTGAGCTGAAAGCAGATGCTTAACCCACTGAGCCACCCAGGCGCCCAAGAGTTGGACTTAAATAGATGTATACACACACTCACATCTATGCATACACATATCCGTGTATTCCGTGCATTCATACGTATCCGAATGAATTTTAGGTACTTCAAAATAGTCACCTTAGAGGATTGCATAATTCTGAAGATGTTGCCATTGCTCAAAAAATAACTTGAAAGTCTTGTGATTTTCCTTCAGACACATTGACTTAGATACTTGTGAAAGGTGGCCATTTTTCATCCTTAGAGGATCTGTTTTATTCAGAATACATGCATTCAATCTATCATATCTGCTCAGAATATTCTTTATACTTAAAAAGAGCCATCGTGTTTAAAACTGAATCTGGTAATAAGATGGGTGATCCTTCTTTCTTGCTTCCCTCCATGTATCTGTTCATGAACACACTTAAAAATGATTTTTTTGTGCTGCTATGTATTACTATGTGCTACCATGTCAGTGAGATAAAGTGAATAGACAATGGGATAAAGATGGAAATTTCAGCACACTATGTTAAAATACGAGAGTTTTGGGGTGCCTGGGTGGCTCAGTCATTAAGCGTCTGCCTTCGGCTCAGGTCATGATCCCAGGGTCCTGGGATCGAGCCCCGCATTGGGCTCCCTGCTCGGCGGGAGGCCTGCTTCTCCCTCTTCTACCCTCTCTGCTGTGTTTCCTCTCTCGCTGGGTCTCTCTCTCTGTCAAATAAATAAGTAAATAAATCTTTAAAATACGAGAGCTTTGAACAGATTTCTCTTGGAGCAAAGATGAAGGAGCAACTTCTTCCAGCAGAGTCAGCAAATAAGTGAATTGGGGCAGTGGTGGTTGCTATAGAGAGAAGGGAGGATTGAGGGCCTTTCCAAAGAAGGGACAGTATGTGTGAGTGAGAAGATGGTGGCAGAGAACCAGTTCTGAGGCCCTTGTGATCATAATCCACAGCAATAACTGGACAAAGGTTGAGCCCATGCAGGAGAAGAAGATAGACACAATTTGAGAGCAATCCAAGAAGTACTACCAAAGACATGCTGCAATCATGAATTAAATTATTGAACATGATTTTTGTCTACTTCAGAAACTTTGTCAATAATCTGATAATAAATTATCCTGAACAAGAGCCACATTTTTGAATAAGCACATTACTTTGTAGTATGTAGGTTTGGAAGAAGAGTTCTCCTTTTGACATGTTTTAAAAAAGATCGACTTTAAGCTTTTGTAGTCAATTGGGTATGTTTGGAATGTGTATATGTAACTATGTTTAGTTCTGAGCCATAATCCAGGTTGAAAAAAAATGATACCAAGTGGCCGTAAATTCATCAATTAGCAAACCAATGGATTTGTCTGTTTTGAAAACTTAGAGTCTTAATGTTCTGTTTATTTGTCAAATGATTGCTCATTTTCATGAGTAGTTGCAATAATTAAACTGGTTGTTGAGTGTAGCAAAATGGTGACTTCTTTCATTCGCAAGATTGTATTCTAAAGCATACTTTTAATATTTAAAGATCCTCTGATGAGAACAAAAGTTCATGTAAAAACTGGAACTGTTAATTCACAAGTACACTGTAATATCTCTTCCACCTTAATTTGTCAGGAGCATAAGAGATTTTTATTTTTCTTGGCTTTGGGGGGAAAAAAAATCCCAAACTTTATCCAAAACAGTTATTTAAAGTATAATTTTTCCCCAAAACATATACTGTGCTAATGAAGCACCCAAATATGATGAGTCATGTTTAATAGGACTTACTGTTGCATGGACTTTAATTTTGTAGGACCAGATGATTACTCTTGCAACCTATTAAACCATAAAAGAGACGGATTAAAGTGAGCTTAAGTTCTGCCCCCCAATGACGGCGCTCAAAACGAGCTCTACTACATTCTGCCCCTTGATTCTGCAAATATATTTTATACTTTTAGGTCAGTATTGGGTAATATTTGAGCAAAGCCCACAATTTTATTAAGTTGTGCATGTCCTGTTATTCTCTTAGAGGTGTAAATTTAGGTCCACTTGTACTCGTGAAGTGTTTTTTGTTCTTATATGAAGCTAGAACAACATACGTGTATTTACACTTGAAATCAAGAAATACAATTTTTATATTCAGTATATATTGGAAACTGCTTTATTGTCTGTTTTAACAAAGTTTATCTCTCTTTCCCTTGTAGATCATACTAAAGAGGAAAGGACAGTGTGCTTGGTTAGAGTAAAGGACGAGGTCATTAGCCATATTGTATATACCGTCAAGCAACACACACAAAAACCCCTCAGCCACAAGACATCCACATATTGCATGTTAACCAGAAGAAAAGACACCATGGAAATCCACTGCACACTGTTGCCTATACACTTTGTACATTTAATTGATATTTGTGCTGAGGTGATATTCCTGTCTAAAAGAACAACATCGTCTTTCTTTTCTAGCACAGAGTTATGCATTAAAATATGCATACCTAATTAGTTTCCTATATATTCATGCCATCTTGAAAAGACAGACTGTGGTGTAACCATGATTCTATTATGTATTGGTACGTCTGTAGACCAAGATATAATTTTTTAAAAATAAGTTTATTTCTTTCAAGGTTTACAAATAACAAAGGTGCACCTTGTATTTAAAATTGCCATTATAGATGAGAGCGTGCATGCACAGTCATTTTTGTTTGAGAGTAATATTTTTAATGTAATAGATTTTAAGATGCGGTGAGGGAGGGATCTGACAGAGATGAATGTGCCAAGCAAAACCACAACTGTGTATCTTTTAAAGCACATCATGGCTTTAAGTACCATGTTGTTAAGGATTCTCATGAAGTGCCATAGACTGTATATCAAATTAGAGTATTATTTCTTCAGTGTTATTGTTTTCAGAGCCACATTTTGTTGCTTCTCTGCTAGTACTAATCAGTCAAAGGGCACCATTCTTTTTTTCTTCTTTTCTTTTTTTTTTTGAAACCAAAGCTGTCTCAGAAATGGCCAATTTAACTCTACAGTAACAATAGACAGCACAACACAAACTCTCTCAATACAGATAAACTCACACATACTGGAGATATATATAATAGATATATATATATAAAATTATTTTAATGCATTGTAGTGTAATATTTCTGCATACTATACTGTATAACATGTTATTCAAAAGGGATATGCCATTTCTGAGACACGATAACAAAAAAAAAAATGTTTGAGGAAATTATTTTGCTTCTATTTATAGCTCTGTCAAAAGTCAAAAGACTATAAATGCTTTGCAAAAATGGTTTCACATTTGCTTAAACGCTTCATCACAGTCACATTTAAAATAGTGACTCTAAACAGAGAAGAAAGCAGCACTGTCATCAGATGCATGATAAACCAAAATATGAAAATGGGAAATGTTTAATTAACCTAGTAATTGGGTGGGTTAAGTACATGGGTGAATTTTATATGTGATTTGTTTTGTTTTGTTTTGTTCTGATTAACTGCTTATAGCCTTAGAAAGCCTTTTACAAAATTAAAAAAAAAAAAATAGATGTGCATTCAGTTTTTAAGAATGGATTCATCCAAAGGAATTCCTTTTTTTTGTGGTTTGGATGTTGCAGCTAGTAAAGGATATTTTTGCTCTGTTCAGCAGTTCTAAAAATTGCTGAAGTAGGGGCTAGGTCACTGGTAGTTATAGTATGGAATGGGAGAAGTGAAAGTTCGGTTATAGAACTTTCCATACTTCCAAGTTTACTGCAAGTTTTTATGCTTGAGAGAGATGCTTTCTAATATAAGACTGATGTGTTGATTTTACTGATTGTACTGTACATCTATTAAAGCCTTAGATTATTACATTACGGGTTGGAACCCATACCAATGTAATTTCAATCATGTTAAGAGAGTAATGGTGACTTCACATGTTATTGTAGTTAGTTACATTATAGAATATTACTTATTTTTCTTGTTAAAATGTAGTTTTTCATTTCCTACATTTATTAGATTTCATTTTCTATTAACAATTGAATACCATTTCAGTTTATAGACTATTGTTTTATTAGATTTTACCGATGAATTTTTCAAAATACAAAAAAAAATTAGTTTTTCCTTCATAACATACTCAGTTTTGAATTACATGTAGTGTCATACGAATATTCGTATTATTGTTAACTAAATGATTTATATTTTACTGATTTAATATTAAAGTGTAAGAATGTCAGTCATTGTTAGTTCTTGTCTAGTTTTCATTAAAAGAACAAAGATCTTTTATATGGATATCTTATAAATATATAATCATTGCTAAGTAAGAAGTTAAGTTGTTGCTATCGCAACAATCCTGGCAGACAATTGAGTAATATTTTGATGATTTATTTTGTTTGTAATTAGTTATTATAAGAAGATCTAGATCCTAGATATTAGAATAAAATTTATTTTCTACTGTATCCATTTCAAATGTTAAAGTATTGTTTAATATTTTTGAAATCCCTGAATATCAGGCCTTGTTATAAATAAGCTGCATAATCAATAAATAGAACAAGGGACTTTTTGTTGATAATCCAAATACTCAAAGTTTACGTAATGAGAATTATAGCGTGTGTGCAAACTCTTGAGGGTTGATTATGCTGCAATTTAGCATGTTGGAACGTCTAGAGAGAAGGTTGACTTTTTGCACTTCTGTATATAGTCAAAAGAGAGAAACCTGTATAATAGTAAGATCTTATTTTGAATAAAAACGTCTATAATTACAAGGAGTTTTGTTAAGGCTAATAAAATGACAGACTGAGCAAAATTGCTTGCAAAAGTGGCACAGAGTTAGCACTCCATATCCCTTCAAACATGTTGCTTTGCTTTATTGTGGACAGCTTGTAGTTTGCCAGGATTTTTTCAGCTGGAAAGATATGCCATCCTTCCGAGATCTCATGACTGACAAAAACTCCATTGGGCCAAATCTGCCTGAAGATCATTACCAAAAATAGCAGGTACTTCAACCATTAAGGTGAAATCATGGATCAGATATTCCGTACATTTTTCAAAACTGCATGTTTAAAACTTCAACGAAAAAAAAAAAAAACAAGACAGAAAGAACTATACTGAGGACATATATTATACAAATCAGTTTCTGCCAATTTCAGTGGTTTATTGTTCACAAAAAAAAAAAAAAGAAATCTTCAAAACAAGTATTGACTTTCACAAAATTTAAACCATAAACAGGCAAACCAAACAGCACACCGTAGCTATAGTTATGTGATTGTTTTTTAATTGCCGTAGGATCCTGTTCTTTCAGCAGGTGAAAAATAAAACACAGTTCAAATTTCACGGTTTTAATTTTCAACTCAGAAGCACTCAAAAAAGCAAATGTGATAATGGGCACTTGTTTAATGAATTTGTGTATCCAGCCTTCACTCCAGCTGGTTATCATGTTGCACTTATCAGCAACCCACCCGCTTTCATCTGCTGAAAGGACAGATGTGCTTGGTTTTACTATTATGTAATCACAACTTACTTTCTGCTTGTAGTTGCTTAAAATTATGTATTTTGTCTTGGGCTGCAATTTGTTTTATGCTTATTTTATTATTACTGCAGTAGTTGACTTTGCTGTATGGAAAAATAAAGTGAAATTGCCCTAATAAAACTTCTCTTTCTTAAGTATATTTGTGTATCTGAGACTGAAGAGTAAATTATTTTTGCGCGTTTCAAGCATTCATGCCTGTCTTTAGGAACATATTGATATGAAAATTCATCATCTGGTTTTAACCAATTGCGAGGAAGGCGTTTGCTATTTTTTCACTAACTATCCTTTGGCACCGGGAGTGAATCTGAATCACAACGTATTACCCAGTATTTTCTGAAAACTCTTGCCGTCCCCGCCCCTGATACTTCAAGTACTGTCTGATATTATTTTAGGTATAGGGGAGGGAAACTGTAAGTGGAAAAAATTCTCTCATCAATTCCAGAGCACTGTTTTTCTATTAAAGAATTTTTTTTTTTTTGTCTGATTTCCCCAAGAGACTAACACTGGAAAGTCAGGCAATCTAAGGGAATACTTCAATAATGAAATAATGATTGATTCAGAGGGATGAAGGGGGTTACACATATACAGCTGAGCAAGGCCATGCCATAACTGTGTGTGTGTGTGTGTGAAGTTTTTAAACAATGAATTAAAAATTTGGTTGAAGTGAGGGTCTAGTATCCCATAGAGCTTTGCATTTTGCAATTTCCACGAATAGCAAGTGAAAGCCAAAATTCCCACGTGAAGAAACTTGCTCATTTGTTTCTTTAGTGCTGTTTTATGTGATTTCCACTTCGTATTTGACCAAAGGCTGCAAATTCTCCTTTATAGATGGGTGCTTTTTTTCCCTAAAACTTAACTGCAATGAGAGTAAGTATATTATTTATAATTAATACAATTCTGTTATTGTTTGAGTTCTATAGAACATTTCTGTTATTCTCAGTGGACCCAACTATCTGGGGTGCCACTTATCAAAAATTGAGTAACTGTCCTGGAGATGAGTATCCAAAGCAAGAGTTTGTGATCTTGAATAACATCAAAACATCCGACTCTCTCCAGTTAGTCATAGTATTTTGGGTATCTTTTAATTGAAAAAGAGTGACAGTAATGAACAGCCATTGTAACATTTTCAGTACTTTAAATGATGCTGTATTATATTAATCACAACAGAAAAATGGTGTTTCAGATACTTAAGTTACATTTTCCAGGCAACACTTAACTGTTCAGAAGGAGCTATTACTACGGCGACCACTAGGGGTCCTCAGCGCACAGGATGGGACCCTGTCTTAGAAGTCCTCCCGTTTCTTACCCGGGGAGCAAAATCATTTGCTAGAGCTGTTCTTTCGTTACAGACCCTTGACACAAAGTTTACACTTTGGAATCACCCTGGAGGTCAGTGAAACGTAGCAATCTATAATGTCACTGAGGCACACTTTGAACAGTAGCTTCCTTCACACAGGAAATAGTCATTTAACATGTAAGCAAAACTGTGGGACACTCAGCAACAAGATTTTGTGATTTTTCTACTTGTTTTTACTCCATTTTCTAATGAGTCTGAGGCAGTCACTTTAAGACTTGAGGTACTCTTATGTTTTGGAGAAAATAGTGTGTTGAAAGCCTAGGAGGTATCTGCTTTAAATGTTTCAAGTCTACTGTATTAACAGAGAGGTCCAAAAATGTGAAACTGATTAAATGTCAAGCGATTTGTTTTAAGTTCTCTTGATCTGTCAGAACAACACTGGGTCTCACTGAAATGGCTTTAAAGTGGCGCTGTGCCTTTTGCTGGCATTGGCCCAGCCTCCAGCTCATCATTCTTGGCATGGTTGGCCCCAGCCATCTTTAGAAGGGGCCTTGGCCCCAGCAGCACTTGGGGTGGGTGGTAAATCTGCAGCTTCCTTCAGACTGTGGCTGTGTGAGGCCACACTGGGCCACAGCTTCCCCTCCAAATTTCTTGGGGGTTGGACTGTAGGTTTCTCCCAGGGCTGTGTGTGCTCTGAACCCCAGAACAAAATCCAGATGTGTGCCAGGCCTGAGCTGGGCCTGGGGCTCAGGAACTCTCCTTGTCCCAAGCCCTACTGCCAAGCTTCCTCGAAGTCGTCAGCATTTGTCCTGGACACTTGTCATCCTCAGCTGCCCTGTCTAACCCCCACCCCTGCCAAGGGTTCCAGGCAACCAAACTCAGGGCCGACCCCTTTATCAGAGGAATCTGAGGAATCTGACCCCCACTTCTCTCCCCTTTTGTTGCATGAGCTTTTCCTTTGTTCATGTATTTTTTTTTTCTTTTGCTAATTAAATGTTGGGAAATAGAACAAAATATAGCCTGACCCTGAATTTACCGTTTTAGGAAAAAACAGCAGGGGCAGGTTAGAACGCAGATAAAGTCTGTTACTATTAGTGGCCTGATAAGGTCTTTCAGAAACGATTTACTGAAGCAAGAGTGATCAGTTTCTTTCTCCCTATTTGGGTTTCATAATGACAAAGGGTGGGATTTCTTTTTCAACGGATAACAAACCATGAGATTTATTCATGGTGGTTGGAAGCCTCCAGGTTCTTATGTAAATTCTAACTGCCACTCTCAGTCCCATTTGCCTCTTGGCGGAGCCTGGAATGTGGAATCCTTGACCTTGGAACTTAGAGCTCAGTGGCGGGGTTTATACTCTAGCTTTCCATGGGCTTGCGGGATTCCACCGTAAAACGTGCGGTTTCGCTAGAGGGAAATGCAACCATGCGCCATGGCCATGAATACATCTCCTAGGACATAAAAAAGCAGCCATGAAAGAAAACATGTTCTCCATAGGAGGGTCCCACAGCTGTGCAACTCCTCAGGCCCAAGTGCCTAGTTTATTAAATCTGATCTGGCCCCACACACACAGCTCTGGGGGGATTAAGTACTGAGGCATACCCCCCAAGTTGTAACTGAAAGGCAATTGCTTGGACACGGATAGCTATGAGCAAGCTTGCCCCTGCAGACAGGAGATCTTCACAGAAAAACAGCCAAGTTCATAGTAGACTTAGAAACCAGCAGTCATGGTGACTCTGCAGGTCTGGAAATAAGTGAGTGTTCTGTAGGAGTACATACTTGAACTTAAATTTAGAGCAATGAAGTGCCAGAGAACCAAAAACTTAACCAAGCAGATCTCCAAAGTCCACTTAGAATGGCACACAGTACACTAGTCTGGAAGAAATTATATGCCTCTTGCCTGAAGTCATAGAGTGAGAGTAGCAAAGCTAAGCAGAAAACCTAGGACACCCCCCACCCCCGAAAGTCCCATAATGTAACATGACTTTAGGTTCAGGATGAAAGAGGAACTTTAAGCCTGCAGCAGAGGCTGAACAAAAGAAGCCATAGTAGTTGGCGTCTAACAGTCAAAACCTGGGACCTGAATGGGGTCTCAGGAACAGAAAGAACCGCAGTGTATGCTCCACTTTGCTTGATCCCTGGGCCCCTTTTTTTCACAAGTGCAACCAATTCCGAGATGTGGACTTCAGTGGGCTCTAAAGATAAATATAAGTAGCAACAACATCTGGGGGTGGGAGGAGGTTAAGGAATTGGGGCACAACCTTTTTCATGGTAAAGATAGGTAGTACCCAGGGAGACCGTATCACAGATACTGGTAGTAAACAAACCGCATATGAATAGATTATAATTTCCTAAAATGTTTATTTTTAAGGTGTGTGTTGAAAATTTCCTTAAATTCATAAAAATCAAAGTTATGCATTAGAAATGGCAGTAAAGCACTGGGGAGCCTCTGCAGTGGTTAAGATGAAGGGCTCTATAGAGCGTGGTGCTAATAAGATGAAGGGCTCTAGAACCAGACCACCTGGATTCATCTCTCAGCTTTTCAACCCTTTGCATTCCTTTACCTCGCTGTGCCTCAGTTTCCACCTTAGTAAGACAGGAATCGTAACAAGAATATTTACCTTGGGTGATCATTGAGTGGTTCCCAGACTCTGCTACAGTTTGGAATTATCTGGCAGATCTTTAAAAAGTATTGATGCTGGGTCCCTACCCTTAGACCTCTGATTTAATTGCTATGGAGGCAACTCCTGGGTTAATATACATAAAGAGCTTAGAACAGTACCTGACATATAGCAAACACTTGATACATGTTACCTATGATTGCTATTTTCTTATTAGCCATTTTGTAGATTATTCTACATGATCTTTACCTTTTGGTCCTAGTTCTTAGGTTACACTTTCCTTTGCAAGAGCCTGGGGCCATACCCTGTAACTATTTGTGTTATCCATAGTTCTAGCTTTCCTGTTAAATAGTGAAACTTTATCTTCTTCTAATTTACCACAGCTCCTCATTGCTGCACATGTAGTGAATGTTTCAAAAAAAGAATCAAGTACTTTTTGACTCATTCTGAAAATTTGTACTTCATTTTCCAGCACGATGTGACCATGGATCATACCTAAACCATGTCAGTTTGAAAGTGATAGTTTAGACTTATGTAAGCTTAATTATTTGAATTTTCCTGTATTTAAATTGTGCTTGAGAGCCAGTAACAGAATGGATGCATTAATCATCATAAACATGTGCCTTTAAACAATGTATTTAAAATATTTATTATATTTATCAAAATAATCTTTCCATATCATATTTTATCATAGGTTTATTTTAGATGCTTAACTTAGCACTCAAGCTCTATAAACACACACTGTAGTTAGACTCTATGTGCCAGGCACTGTGCTAGGCTCTGAGATACAAGATTGAATGGCAACAAGTTCTCAGGGCAATGACGAAAATAAGATGTATAGAATACTGAATACACACTGATCTATTATCTATTACCTCCCTTAACCGTCTCAAGCCCTCTAACTGTATCACAAAGTCATTTAAAATAACATTAAATGAAAATTACTCTCTTTTTGAGTGTAATAATCTGACTACCCTACTCATTACCCAACTCATTTTATCCTTAAGAAGTAATCTGAATATTGAAAACTCTGTATGATTAAGCATGTTAATTGCAGCAGATTTTATAATGGCAAAACCCAAGAACAGTCTTGGTTTCAGTAGTTAGAAAATGACTAAGTAAAATATTATAGAGTGTTATGTATGATTTAATTACATGGGAAAGTAATTTTAGTGGTAGGATTATAGGAGGCTTTTTAAATTTTCTGGGTTTTAGAATTTCTAATTGTTTTAGTAAACATGTGTTGCTTTTTATTTAAATCACTTCTGATATTTTTCTTTTATTTTTTACTTTGAATCATTTACATTGTTTCTTAGACCATCCACCCATTTAAGTGACTCAGTTTGCCAAATCCAGAATATTAACGTCTTACAAAACATGCACTTTACCTACCACCGTTAATTGAAAATTATGTAAAATATCTTGCCAACTCAGTAAAATATGTATGTTGTTTTAGGGAAGAATAGTAAAAGGGTATTAATAAAACCCCTCTTGGTATAATCTTTGGTCACAATTCTCTAAAACTGCAACTGGTTTCTGTGATTATATCATTCCCGATCTACATTTTATTTACAGCACAATTTTCTGTTCTAAATCAATCAATTAATTTATTTATTTAGGTAGTTATCTCCTCGCCCTCCTGCCCTTCAAAAGATACTCCAATTGATCAAAATTGGTTAATATAAATTACAATTTTATTGAAAAAGACAGCTGTCTTTGGAAAGTTCAAAGACAGGAACTTCCAGGAAAATCTGCTAGCAGGGTAACTACATTAACCAGGGACATGAGGACAAGGTGCTGCTCTCCATCTGAGCCGACCTGAATGAAGCGAAGGAGGCGTAACATGACCTCGGTGGCGAACTTTTCCAGACATATTTCCTGCTGAATGCTGACTCATTTCCTTTCTGCTACATGAAATGCCACTGCATCCAGAAGCATTCTCTTCTTCCCTCCTGACACCATGAAGGAGGCATTCATTATTTCTCGTTCTCTTTTCTCAGGGCTTATTGCTTTTAACTCTGTTTTCGTACTTCTTTTATTCTTCCTGATATTGCAGGTTTATTATTTACGAATCTGAATCTCCCCAAGGAAGATTTACAAATCTTCTCCTCCTCTCTTCCTAGGAGGGAGGAACCAGTGTTACTCATCTCTGAAGGGCACTCAGTGCTTAGCACCAAGTTTTGTATTTAGTAGGCACTGGCTGAATGTTTGTTTACTTGAATTTTAATTAAATCTATCTCCTAGCTTCAGTTGAAAATGCAGATCAGGAGCATTCTCTTGAACTCCGCTTTTCAGGCCATGAAAACAATGCAACCACTGAGAATCTAGAAAAATTGATAGAATCTCAAGGTCTTCGGTTTTTTGAAAAATAGTCTGGAGAAAAGGACTGGTATTTCCAATCCCACAACCCACTCTGAACCTCCTTCACCGTACCACTAAATAGAGTAATTTAGAATGTGTTTAATTAAGTTTCTCTCCCTTCTTGAATAAAAACTGTGATTACCAAACTCATTATCTATGGAGAGGAGAATGTAGGAAAGGATATTCTGGTATGTGTGGTATACCTTACGAACATATTCTTATAAGGAGTCTGTGGTGAGAGAACAAACCTTTACAGTATTTTTGCATCCTTTAAAAGATTTCTAAGTCTGAGAGTGAAAGTCTGTTGCCTTGCATGCAAATGTCTTTCCCTATCAACTGCTGAACTGTTTTTATTTATATATTCCTTTTCCCAGGCACCTCAAGCCTGTGTTAATTAGCATCAACAGCAGAGCATAGGAGGAACATAAGCCACTTATTTGTGAACAAATTACAAGAATTGCAGCAGAAATTGATTTGTACAGAATATACACCTACAGTCTGAATGCTTTTTAATATATTTACCTTGTCCTAATTAGTTGGCTTCTTTTTCTTCCTTCCTGTCCCCTTTATATTATTTCACAAGGCTCAGAGCTTTGATCATTATTTTCGGCTCCTTGGCTCCCAGCAGAACCCTCCTATGAAAAGGTGTATTGAACTATTATTTCATCTGATGTGACTTGAAAGGGTCTGGGAAGCCACTCCATTCCCCTACAAACAATTTTCCCACCTGTTCAGTGCTAATTAACAACCCCTGAATAAGAGATGAAATTTTCCATTTTATAGTTAATGAGATTTAAATGCTTTAGGAGACTTCATGGGAAAATAACTTAGATTCATTTCTTTCTTTCCTCTCTCTCTCCATCTCTCTCTCCCACCCTGTCTTCACCTTTATTCCCCCCGTTCTCTCCTCTGTAAGAATTTAGAGAATGCTAATCTGTGCCATGCACTGTGGTAGACATTGACAACAATACATTTAATCTGAATCAGTTTTCATGCTCAAAGAACACAAAGAAGAGTTGGAAAGATAGATGTCAACAAATAGACACAATTCAAACTGATAACTTAAATCCTAGAAGACTATGCAAACTGCTATGGAAAAGAGAAAGAAAGATCCCTGATTCCTAAGGAGCAATGGAGAAGAAAGTGTCAGAAGATGATGAGTCTATGGAATACAAACTTTCCCAACTTTACAGTTTTCCCATGTCATGCAACTTTCTAAAAGCTTTATCATGCTCATATGATAAAGAAAATACTATTTGCCTTCCTTAGTTGCACAATATCCAAACCTTAAGTTTGTTAAGTCAATGATGTAATGATCACCTGAGTTTTGGACCCACAAAATCTGATGATACTCAACCTGAATTGATTGATGCATTGGCAGAATGTGTGTATCTTTTTTAATTATCTTATTTGCCAATATCAAGTGCATCCCCACCACGTACTTGGGTAAATGGTTACAATATTTTGAAATAGACTTAAAAGAAATTATTAAAATGCTTACCTTATTGCATTAAAAAAAAAAAAAACAACTCCAAAGACTGGATTTATTTACTAGTCTTACTTCAAATATGAATATTTAGGGTTGAATGAGTAAACTAGATCACCACAAAATTTCGACCTCCATTTTTTCATTAGTATTAACATTTTAATTTTTCCCCCATGTTGTTATCAAAGGAAAATGGATTGCTCCTCACTTGATATTATTTTTCTTCTTTTGCTGACCTTGTGGCTGGAGGTTCCCATAATCCTGAAAGGAAGAAAACCCTGGGCAGTCATTGCTCTGTCTTGTTAATTTCCAAAGTACAAACAACTTGTCCTCTCATAATAGCAAAACCCTTGAACAAACTAATCAATTATTTTGTCTTCTGAGAGCTTTTAAAGATAGTGAATTAACGAATTACTAGAGTCTAACACTTTCAACTGAAAAACAAATATTTATTGAATGACTGCTCTGGGCTAAGCATGTGCTTATGGAATTGCAACAAGGCACCGCTCCTGCCCCAATGGAGATCATAGTTCAGGCGGGAAAAAAGGTACAAAGCCATACCATGTAGGACCTAGAAGCACGTAGGGAACAGGGTGATTGGCGGGGCCCGGGCACTAAATCTAGCTTGAGGTGATGCAGGAAGCTCTCCCAGAGAGGTGCCAACCAGATGAGCAGTCTCAACTAGGTGAAGAGGAGGGAAGGGCATCCCAGGTAGAAGAGGC
The DNA here is from genome assembly GCF_011800145.1 of Mirounga leonina. Classification (NCBI taxonomy): domain Eukaryota; kingdom Metazoa; phylum Chordata; class Mammalia; order Carnivora; family Phocidae; genus Mirounga; species Mirounga leonina. The sequence goes on from NW_023270268.1 coordinate 46,668,338, forward strand.
CACCCTAGCTAAAGCCCACAGGAAATGAGTAGGGGACATTGATGTCATTATCAATGTACCTAAAATACAAGGCACAGAGGGGTAAATGGGAAAGATGGATACGCTGGAATGGGATCATAGAGCCCTCACAGGTCTCGGTAAAGAGTTTATACTTTCAGAGGCCATCTGTAGACAGATGGAATATTCTGGTTGCCCCTGGCAGAGGATTTGTGGAGGCAAAACTAGAAAGAGGAAAACCAGTTCTTGGTGATGAAACATCATGGTCAGAATTAGGATAATGAGCAGTTAGGGCATCCTGGGAAGCAGATGCCAAGATGGATGAAACATGCAAAAAAACCATACTGGGGAGGAAGCTGGAGAAAGTGGGAAGGGCCTGCAGATTGTTCTGTTATCTGACCTGGTGAGGGAAAGAGGGCAAGGAGGAGGATAGGGTAAGAAGAGTTTCAGACTACAGCACAGTTAGAGGGAAGTTTCAGCCAGGCTAACAGAGACTCCAAGCCAAAGTGGCCTATTAAAGAAGCCCCACGTTTTGCTATTTTGTGTCTGCATTTTGTGTGGGGGGGTGTGAGGGAGAGAGAGGCCTAATTTTACTATTTGGTGGGGGTGGGCTGGGGTTGGGGAGCCTGGTCAGAGGTAGCAGAAGGGCTAGGAGTTGCTTGGCACTCATACTGGGATGGGGAGTGGGGGGCGGAGCGGAAAGGGCTGCCTCAAGGCCTGTTGGGAAGGAGAAACTGAAACCAGCCCCGACTGAGTCCAACCTAGGGAGGTAGGGATGGGAATTGGGTATGGAGGAATGAGGGGCCACCCTGTCTCAGGGCTAGACAAGAGGTCCTGGCCCTGCCTCGCTTTTCCCTTACAGGGCTGCAATCCCTCCTGCTCCCGGGGCCACACGAACCCCAAACATTGCTACCCTGATGCAGAGGAGAGGGTTAGGCGTGTGAAGGCAGCTGGCAGGGAGCCTAGGGGAGTTAAGGAGCACAGGGTGGGGCCCAAGTGTGGAGAACGTGGCAGCCACATGGGCAGTTAGTTCCTGGAAGCGATGACCACAGAGAGAGCCACACTTCCCAGGGAGACTGCAGTGCCCCAAAGCCACTTCCATGGGCTGGATCAGGCACCCTTGCCAGGACATTTGACGGGCAGTGGGCTGGGGAGGGGGGCAGCGTTTTCCAGTACAGGGCAGTCTCCGTGCTCTGCTGGGCTGTGGGCCGCTTCACCAGCTCAAAGGACTCTGTGTGTGGAACGTTCCGTCTTTAAGACCACCCTCAGGATGGGGATGACCTCTCTGGACTCACCTTGCCCGGCTGGCCCCTCGACCTTGAGGAAGAGCACCGTGATGTTGTCAGGCAGGTGCTCCAGCACAAGGCTACAGGAGCTCGGTGAGGAGCAACAGTGGCCCAGCTTCAGCTACAATGAAGCCCCCAGGCTCTTCATACACTTCACCCTGAGCTGCAGGAGCTATTCTTCTTCCTCAAATGTCACATCTGCTTTGGCACTGGAGGTGATGGCCGTGAAGGTGAGGTCGTAAGAGTTGGCTGCCAGCCCCAAGTTGGCCTGTAGGTTGACGTTGCTCCTCTCCTTCTTCCAGTTTGCTGTTGCCCCACACTCCAGCCTATGAGCATCTCCAGGTCAGGCCCAAACATGCAATCTTCAGGGTCATCTCTAGGCACAGGATAGGTTGCAGAGGGCAGTGTCTGAGGCCTTGGCTGTCCATGGAGTCAGCAGTGACCATACGCATCTCTCCCACATCCATGACTTGGATACTGAGGTCCAGGGCCTGGATGACATTATAATAGCCCAGGTTAACACTGGCTGTGGCTCCTCCTGAACCTGCGTGTGGTTCTCCAGTGAGGTCTGCACTTGCAGGGATGAGGCCCTTGGCTGGGTGGCTCTAGCAGGGTAGGCCTGGGACCAATGTCTTCTTCCTCAATAGCAGATTTCCCTGCATGTCCAGGCATTCCTCCAGGGCAAGTTGGGCTTGGGCTCAGGCTCCAGGAACACTCCCTCTACTGCTGCGGTCTGGTGGGCCTCCTCCAGTGGGGGATGCCCCAGGAACTGGAAGGGTGGCAGCTGGTTCAGGTCCTCCTTATCCTCTTGGTTTACCTTCTCCTTCCCCACCTCTTCCTCCTCCTCCTTCACTTTGCATCTTCTACCCTCACCAGCTCCTTGAAGTCCTCAAGTGTTGGGATGCCATCTAATAAAGGGTTAATTCATATCCAAAAAAATATAAAGAACCCCTACAAATCAATGGGGGAAGAAATCTGATTGACAAATGAGCAGAGGATCCGAATAGGTATGTTTCCAAAGAAAACACAGATGGCCAACAGGTATGTGAAAAGGTGCCCAACATCACTAGTCATCAGGGAAGTGCAAATCAAAGCCACAATGAGCTCTCATCACACAGGTGTTACAATGGCTATGACCAAAAAGACAAGGACTAACAAACGTTGGCAAGGATGTGGAGAAAAGTGAATCATTGTACACTGTTGGTGGGGACACAAATTGGTGCAGCCACTGTAGGAAACAGTATGGAGTTTCCTCAAGAACTTAAAAATAGAACTACCATACAATATAGCAATCCTACATCTGGGTATTTATCTGAAGGAATTGAAAACATGAACTTGAAAAGATATCTGTACCCCCATGTTCACTGCAACATTATTTACAATGACCAAGACGTAGAGACAACCTGTGTTCATAGATGGATGAGTGGATAAAGAAAGAAAGAATAAAATAGAATATTATTCAGGCATAAAAAAGAATGAAGTCTTGCATTTGTGACAACATAGACCATAGATGGACCTATGGACCTCAAGGGCATTATGCTAAGTGAAATAAGTCGACAGAGAAAGACAAATACCTTATGATCTCACTTATATATGGACTCTAAAAACAAAACAAAACAGAACTCATAGATACAGAGAACAGATTGGTAGTTGGGTGGGCAAAAGGAGTGAAGGTGGTCAAAAGATAAAAGCTTCCAGTCATAAAATAAATAAATCTTGGGGATACAATGTACAACATGGTGATTAGAGTTGATATAGTTAAGAGAATGGATCTTAACAGTTTGGGTTTTTTTTAAAGATTTTATTTATTTATTTGACAGAGACAGAAATAGTGAGAACAGGAACACAAGCAGCAGGAGAGGGAGAGCGAGAAGCAGGCTTCCCGCCGAGCAGGGACCCCGATGTGGGACTCGATCCCAGGACTCTGGGACCATGACCTGAGCCAAAGGCAGACGCTTAACGACTGAGCCACCCAGGCGCCCTTAACAGTTCTTATAACAAGAAAAATATATAATTCTGTGTGGTGATGGGTGATAACTAGACATGTTATGGCGATCATTTTACATTGTATGCAAATATTGAATCCTTGTGTTGAAACTAATGTTATATGTCAATTATATCTCAATTTAAAAAACTTATTGATAAAAAAGAATACAAATTAAAAGACCTTTATTTTCCCACTGCTTTACAAGCCAAAAAAAGAAAGGAGAGTGGAGTAGCACATAAGGAGGAAACATAGCCTTGGCATGAATGCAGTGATAGATTGAGGAGGGAAGCAACTAGGATTGTCAGTCAACTGTACTTCCTACACAGTTGGAGATCTGGGAGGTGCATATTCATGGCTGCTACAGGGATGAGAAAGAATATATAAAGTATAGAAGTCTAGAGAAGCGTGATTTATGATTGACTGAATATGGAGGGGAAAGAGAAAGAGGAAGGACACAGGGTGACTGAAGTTTCTGGGCCACTGGTGCAAAGCAACACAACTGATGGAGAAAGAATGGTGGATATAATAGGGATGGAGATAAACTCCTTTTGTCAGATTGAATATTAAGTATTCTGGAATATCTATGTGGATACAACCAGCTAACAACTGGGAAAACATATCTGAAGACAGATGGGTTCCCAATGGACCTTATGTTTATCCTCATCCTTAGCTATATATATATATTCCTCATTATTTCATAAAGATGAAGCTATTTGCTTCCAGAACATCAGATTTAAAAAGCATTCAGTCTGAAGTCATTTACGTGATGCAACTTTATAAAATTAACTGTATTAAAGTAATTCTGTTCAACAAAAGATAACATTAAGAAACTGAATAGACAGGCCAACAAAAGTCAAATACACAGAATTTTTTTTTTTAATTCCAGAAATCAATAAGAAAAAGACTGACAATCCATTAGGAAAATGAGCAATGGACTTACGTGGGTACTTTTAAAAGAGGATATTCAATGCAAGAGAAAAACAAAATGAGATACTACTACAAATGCACCCCATCTGCTGAAATGAAAAAGTCTGACCATATCAAGTATTACCAAGTATGCAAAACACTCGTATATGGCTGGGTAGAGTACACGTTGGTACAAGCACTTCATGAAAAGTTTTATGAAGTTGAAGCGCCATATAACCTATGGCCCAGCAAATCCATTCTCGGGCTTGTATCTAACAGAAATGCCTGCAAATGCACCAGAAGACATGCCCAGGAATGCTTGTGGAAGCATTAGAACCAGAAACGGCTGTGGACCAGAAATGACATGAATATCCATCAATGAAAAACTGAGAAACAAAAAGGGACAAAATAAATACCTTAGTCCCTCAAAAAGAAAACTTATGGACTGGATGAACAAATGGTGATATAATCATAAAATGGAATAATAATATTGATCAGTGAAGATAAACAAGTCATAGCCACATGCAACAACACAGACAAAACTTACAGAATGTTGACTGAATGAAGCCAAACATAGAAGAAAACATGCACTATGACCCCATTGATATAAAATTAAAATCCCAGTAACACTATGTTTTCTTTTTTTTTAAGATTTTATTTATTTGACAGAGAGAGAGCACAAGCAGGAGGAGCGGCAGGGAGAGGGAGAAGCAGGCTCCCCGCTGAGCAGGACTCTGGGATCATGACTTGAGCCAAAGGCAGACGCTTAACCAACTGAGCCACCCCCCAGTAACACTATGGTATTTAGAGATGTATACTTAGAGGTTAAAATGTCAGGAAAAGCGAGGGTGTGGATTGCAATCGAAAAGGGGCGACCAGGGCTTTTGTAAGCATGTTGGCAATGTTTTATTTCTTGATCTGAGTGATGGTTACATGACTGCTCATGTTATTAAAATACATTAAGCTATACTTTGGTGTTTTAGATGTAGGCATACCTCATTTTATTGTGCTTCACAGATACTCTACTTTTTTTTTTTTTTTTTACAAATTGAAAGTTTATGACAACCTTGCATGGAACAGATCTACCAATGCCATTTTTCCAAAAGCATTTGTTCACTTTGTATCTTTATGTCGTTTTTTGGTAATTCTCATAATATTTCAAACTTTTTCAATATTATTGTATTTGTTACAGTGATGTATGGTCAGTGATTATGACTCACTGAAAGCTCAGATGATGGTTAGTATTTTTTAGAAGTAAAGTATTTTTTTAATTAAGGTGTATACATTGCTTTTGTTTTCAGACATAATGCTATTGCATACTTCACAACCTACATTATAGTGTAAGCATAACTTTTATATGCATTGGGAGAGCAAAAACTTCACTTGACTCACTTCATTGTGATAGTTCCTTTAGTTCAGTGTTCTGGAATCAAAGCCCAGTGTCTCTGAGGTGTCCCTATACCTTTTCTGCTTACTTGTTGCATTTTACAATAAAGAGATAAAAACTGAGAAACAAAAAGGGACAAAATAAATACCTTAGTCCCTCAAAAAGAAAACTTATGGAGAAAGTTTAGAAGGAAATATGAACATCTTTTAACAGATGATAGGAAGCTAGGAGCTAATTTCTACAGTAACAATTTTAAATATACAGGTTTGGGGGATTTGTTTTGAAAAATAAAATAATTTCCTTGAGTCACAGAACTTTTTCTCTTACCAAAAAGTTTCAATAAATAGGAAAAATAAATGTAGAAAGAAATATGTTACATCTGATTATACTTAAAATTTATAAATAAACACATGGAGGAAAGTATATTCTTTGGTTTGACTCTTTCTCAAATACCTAATTAGTATCACAAGGGAGACAGCAGAAAGAAAACCTAGGAGAATAGGTAGAATAACACAAACCACAGCGACAAACCATCTGTCAAGACTCTTCTTCATACCCATGAAAAGTGAAGCCTCAAAATGAGTTAGTGCTTCCTATGATCCAGAGAGCACAAACCATGCTATTTATAAAATGTGAGGTGGAAATTAATTGAATTCCCCACTTGCAGAGAATGTATCTTATCTTGCTTTTTAAAAAATATCAAATATATTTTGGGGGCCATGCTAAAGGTTATTTATAAAAGAATTAGTAATTCAGAATCGTAAGTCTATGGCCATGTTTACCACCAAAGAGTTGTTTGCCAAGATTATATTTTCAATGAAAGAAATGCCCAAGATTGCTCAAGCTCACATTTTCTTGATATGTTAGTTCTTGGTTTGGATTCTGAGGTAGTTTTTAGGTAGTTTCTTATCATCTTGCACTTTTTTTCCCCCTTTTTATAACCAAGTGCAGAAAATGCAGAAAAACTAGTGTGCATTTCCAGCAGATGTCAGTGTTGGCGTTTGATGTGATCTAGGAAGGCCTCCAAGCCAGGGGCCTCACCTAGAAGATGAGCAGTGTTCTGTGCAGATCCTCAGTTCTTGTGCAGTGTGGAAAGATAGTCAGAGAATTCTGTTCTTCTGTAGGATGTTTTCTTTGGAAATATATTGCTGTGAGTTAAGAAATAGATAGGGCTTCAACAGATTCTTCCATCTCTTTTAGATTGAGCTTGTTGTAGTTGCACATAAATTGTATGATTTTATTCTTCCTTTTGCTCCAAAAAGTATATTCACTATCTATTTCTCTGTCTGAACTTCTTCCCAGAATGATGATTTTTTGGCTTGAAGAATTTCAATGTGTTTGTCTTGGAAAAATATATTTAGCACCTACCAGGTACCAAAAAAATAGAATATTCTAGCTGCCTTAAAGGAAGCCTTGTAATTTGTAATTATGACAGTAAGTTCTATCACAAGATATGAACAAGTTACCAAGAAAGCACAGAAGACAGGGTAACAGATACTGTCTGGAGGAGAGAGGTAAGCTTCATTGAGGATGGCATTTGGAGTCTTGAAGGATGAATATGAATGAGTTTTCCAGGGAAGGGTTTTCAGAGAAGAAGAAATGACATGAAAAATTCTAATGAATGCTGGTCATGCATATAACTTCAATACAAGTGATTTTAGGTCATAGTCCTGATTCTTTGGAGACTACTTGAAGTATATTCAAGTAGTTAAAAATAGTTTGTGATTAAGGGTGCCTGGTGGCTCAGTTGATTAAGTGTCTGACTCTTGATTTCAGCTCAGGTCATGATCTCAGGGTTGTGAGAAAAGAATAGTTTGGGATTAAAGACCACTTAAAAAGTGGTTAAGGACACAGAGTTTAGAGTCTACCTAGATTTCAAATTCTTGCTTTCCAATTATTAGGTTATGATACAGGAAAAAAATGTAATATTCTTGTGCATAAGTTTCTTCATTTGAAAAGGAGATAAAGATGACGTCAAGACTCTCTAGGATGGTTAAGAAAACTAAGTGAAATAAATATTATAAAGTACTAAGTACAGTATGCGGTGCATAGTAAGTATTCAAAATGTTAACTATTATTGGTAGCTGTTTTATCTCATTAGTAGTAATGAACAAACACACAATAAGGTTGACACTGAGTAGAGTCACTGAGATTATAATTGGGAAAATAAGTGAACCAATCATTTTTTTAAACCAGTAGTTCACCAATGTTTGATCTGTTTGCAGACTTTGCTTTGTCCTTTATGAAAGAGAACATATCAAAACAGGCATTTTAAACAGTTGTCTGTTTCTGTTGTCTTGCTGTGTGGTTTTGGATCAAATTCACATGCTATCATTGAAGGACCAACTCAGGTTCAAGAACACACCAAGAAAAAGACAGGTTTAAAGAACAGAATGTGAGAAATCTCTTCAATGCAACAACAATGCTTAAGCACTTTCCAGAGAAAATCAGGGTTATTGAGGACTTTGTCAACATAAGCCTGGAAGCCAATATCCTACTTGAAAGTCTGATCACCAGCAGTCTGCCTTCCCTCCTGTCTTGTGAAGAATAGTGACTCCTTTCATAAGTCATAACTAAGAATGAAATGCATTGGTTGAAGGAGAGAATGGGAATCGTATCCATAGCTCCCAGGTTTAGTGACTAGATCTCCATCTCTGTGAGGCAGGTGAGTGATGGGGCTTAGTAAATTTGGGTGGACTGTCCATATTTACTTTATCCAAGTGATATGATTCAAAAATGAAATTAAACATAAAGGGGGGGAAACAAGACTTAAAGAAGAAAATCAAATTTTCCAACTATAAGGGTGAACAGAATTCCAGTGACTGAGCAGATATATCTAACACTGATTTTTTCAGGCAACCAAAGTGAGAAGATTGACTGAGTTGAATTATTCACATGAAAAGAGAAACATATATTGACAACCTGATTCTGAAGTTTTATGGAGAAACAAATGTCCCAGAGTAGCCAACACAATATTGAATGAGAAGGACAAAGTTGGACGACTGATGCTATCCAATTTCAAGACTTAGTATAAAGCTACAGTAATCAAGATGGTGTGGTATTGGCAAAGGAATAGACAAATAGATCAATGGAAGAGCATAGAGAGCCCAGAAATAGGCCCACATAAATATAGTCAAGTGGTCTTAGAGCAAAGATAGTCTCTTCAACAAGTGGTGCTGGAACAACTGGACATCTACATGCAAAAAAAAAAAAGAATCTAGACACAGAACTTACACCCTTCACAAAAATTAACTAAAAATGAATCATAAAGGTAAATAAAAGTACAAAACTCTAACACCCCTAGAAGATAAACCTAGATGACCTTGGGTATGGCAATGACTTTTTAGATAAAACACCAAAGACATGAGCCATGAAAGAAAATAATTGAGAAGCTGGACTTCACTAAAATTAAAAGCTTCTGCTCAGTGAGGGGGCACCTGGGTGGCTCAGTTGGTTAAGCATCCAACTCTTGGTTTCAGCTCAGGTCATGATCTCAGGGTCATGAGATAGAACCCCATGTTGGGCTCCTCACTCAGTGCAGAGTCTGCTTAAGACTCTCTCTCCCTCTCCCTCTGTTCCCACCCCCTACCACACTCTCTCTCTTTCTAAAATAAAATCTTAAAACAAAAACAAAAACAAAAACAAAAACAAACCTCCTGCTCAGTGAAAGACAATGCCAAGAAATGGAAGACAAGCCACAGACTGGGAGAAAATATTTACAAAAAACACATTTGATAAAGGTCTGTTATCCTAAATATATAAGAACTCAAAAGAAGCCAATCTGAAAAGGCTACATACTATATGATTCTAGTACATGATACTATGGAAAAGGCAAAAGTATGAAGACAGTAGGAAGTTCAGTGGTTTCCAGGGGTGGACTGTGGGGGAAGGATGAATAAGCTGAGCACAGAGGATGTTTTTAGAGCAGTGAAAGTACTCTGTATAATATCTTAATGATAGATACATGCCATCATACATTTGTCCAAACCGAAAGAATATACAACATCAAGAGTGAACCTTCAAATAATCTATGGACTTTGGTGATTGTGATGTGTCATTGTGGGTTCATCCATGGTAACAAATGTACCACTCTGGTAAATGATGTTGATAATGGGGGAGGCCATGCATGTGCGGGCAGAGGGTATATGGGAATCTCTGTACCTTTCTCTCAATTTTGTTGTGAACCCAAAACTGCTTTAAAAAATTCAAGTCTTAAAAAGAGAGAGAAACATATCAGTCTCTCAAAGAAAGCCAAGTTTTTACCAAAGAGGAATTTTGTCACACAACATATTATGTAAGGAGCAGTGAGTTAAATAATTAAGAATATTCCCAAAAACCATTTCACAGTAGTTTTCCTACCTCTTAGCTTATTTGATGTATATTTGGGTAAGTAAGATAGCTCTAACAAAGTTTTAAGCACACCCTTGAATTCTTCTTAGAGTTAAATTTTAATTACTCATAATTGCAGTAATCTATCCTCTTTACAGGGCCTCTTTTTGGCCACATATCATCTCCTAGCCATATGAACTTGAATGAGTTGCACACTCTTCATGCACCTTCCACCATCCTTTCACATTCAAAATGGGAACTAATATTAACTACTCAGTGCTTGGGATTTTAGTTCAGTAATTTTCCAGGAGGAAACAACCTCTCCTCTGCCATGATAAGACTAAAGATATTACCCCAAATAAATTCCATTGACGCTGGAAGGATCCAATCAACTCAAGCTGATGAGAAGCTATATATTCCTTGGTTTAAAATTTGGAAATATGAATTAATTATCACTTGACACATGTGTCTTGTTTGGTAGATGAAATATTTCAACATGGAGGATATAGAAGAATACATTACAGGAGTTAAATTATTGGGAGCCTAAGTTCTGAAAATTGGTATAATTTGGGGTAGAAAACACAGGATTTACTTAATTTTCCTGCCCTTGGCTCTGGGTCAAAGATCTGGATAAGATTCCTGGCTTCTCTCACCTGGTACCAACAACCTTCCAGGAATAGCATGTGTGCAAAACTATACCTTTATTTTCCCTGCGAAGAAATTTTCTTTATACAAAAGCCCTCGTGTGCTTGCCGTAAACAACAGTAAAAACAAAACCCACATGATTCTAATCACTCCCAAAGAAATAGAGTTAATTTTGTGATTGAGCTTTCATGGTCCGGTCCACGCTGGCCATCTTCTATGCTCACCGCATTCACAACCAGCCCCTGCCCCGGACAGTTCCGCACACATCTGCTGCTACAGAACTCCTAATCTCGGCTGAAGGAACCAATGCCAGTCTTACATTAATCATTTCCTCTCTCATCCGACTTCTGGAGCCTTCCCCTTGGACATTGAGAAGTCTTGGCTGCTCTCGCACACCCCTCTGTGGTGCTGAGAAGCTACAATTTGTGTTTCTAACACCACTCACAGGTTTCTTGAACCTAGTTTTCACACCATTTGGTGGGCGGACCTCAACAAGGCTGGCAATCACCAGAATCCAGAGGGACTGGTGATTCATAGGTCTTCTCAGTTCTTGAATCATCCTCAAATTGTTCTGAGGAGTTCTACTGCTATGCTAAAGCCCTCCCAGATACACTGTGGGGTGAAGGTGGGAAGCAAGACGGAGAACCACCAATGTTGAAATACTCTCAATTCTCTGCCCTAATTTATAAGAGCTTTATCTGGTCTGGAGATAGGTGGAAGGAGGAAAAACTAGTTCTGGCGGATAACCAGTCACTTCCTAAATTATTCTATCTTAAGCTTTGTTGGTGGGTTGAATCAAAAAGCTATGAAGTTTCTATAGCTTTTACTTTATGAAATTTTGATGATAATAAATGATAATTACTGTTCTCAAAAAAAAAAAAAAAGCTATGAAGTTTCCTTCTATCTCACCTCCCTTTCTGATGCCTCTTCACTGAGCAAGATAGCTCAGAACTCTTGGCCCAAAAAAGCTTCTCAAATTATTATCCCACCGCATTAATTTTTTAAAAATTGGCCTAGAAACTGGTGAAGTTGTAAGAATAATCTCTCACATTAGTCAGTTAAACATTTGCAGGTGCTTCTGTAAGAAAGAACTTAAATTCAGTTGTATTTGGCATATACCTTGGGATAAAAGCTTTGAATTTTATATATATATGTACTATAATATATATATATTATATATAAAATAAATTTTTCATAAAAAATTGTGTTTCCTGCCATATAAACATTTTCAGAACAGGAAGAAGAGAGATTATTTTCTTCTTGTGTGTGCCTATAACAGTTTGTTTGTATCATAAGCACCTGAGCATTAAAAAAAGAAGGAGAGGGGAGCCTGGGTGGTTCAGTCAGTTAAGCCTCTTCCTTTGGCTCAGGTCATGATCCCAGGGGCCTGGCTTTGGATCGAGCCCCATGTTGGGCTCCCTACTCAGCGGGGAGTCTGCTTCTCCCTCTCCCCCTGCTCCTCCCTCTACTCCTCCCACAGCTCGTGCTCTCTCTTGCTCACTCTCTCAAATAAATAAATAAAATATTTTTTAAAAAAGAGGGAGAGGGGTTACAGTAAGTATAAAGGGTCCACTTGAGACGTGTACAAACCAAACAGCCTTAAAAGTCATCTTGCTGTGGAGCTGACATATTAGTTCAGAAGAATATATCTTTAGAAGTGAAGAAAAAAATACCCAGAAAGTGCAACTGGACTATAATGAGATTAGTTTCCACGTATGAGGTGCCACTGTGAACAAGGCACTGGGCTCTGCTTTTTTCTGAAAATCATTTCATTTATGTGAATTCTCACAACTCATCTATTGAGGTTGGTATTTTTATCCCCCTTTGGGAGATGATGAAACCGAGGCACAGAGAGGACACGTGCCTTGCCAAATATCACATTATTAATTCACCAAGAATTCAAATGAGGCCTTTGACTCCAGAGATCTTGGGAAAACCTTGGTATTTTCAAGAGAAATGTCACTGGTCTTGATCACTTTCAAATTCGAATTAGCCTGATTTGTTCACAATCATTTAAACCCACAAAAAACTTTTATAGAAATGATGCAGCTGATTTACTTTGTCAGCACTGGTTTGGGCTAAAGGATATATCAGGATGTATCATCTGTTTTAAAATCAATTTCTCTTTCTTTAGGGAGAAAACAAGTGAAATGTTTAATTATAAAGATTCATTGATTCATTTGGATCCTTGACAACATTTTATAAGAAATGACTTCTAGTCATTCGAGTTGTATTAATTGAGAAAATTACTTACAAAAAATAATTAATGGGAAAATAGTTACATCATTAATCGTAGGTATCTAATATTACATGGTAATAATATTTTTGATTTTTATATCTGACAGGTGGAACTGATGTGTGTAATTTTTTTCATATAAAGTCACTTCCTAATATTTTGACAAATTTAAGTGAGGCAAGTGTCTCTCTATCTTGAATGTTTTCTAGTATAGGGGAACCCCGTGGAGCTCCTTTGTTGGGCAAAATATTTATTTACTTCTATAAAAGATGGACAAACTCTTTCTAAAACTCTATGTCCTGGAACTGGGGAAAATAAACCTTGAAATTTATATTTGAATCATCCAAATGATTCATATTCTAAGACAAAGATCAAGCAAGTGCTTTGATCAGACTGCCCTCCTCAGGAGGAATCTTGCTGGGGGTTAGAGGGCTAGATTGGAAAGGAAGCAGTGCAAGTAGCTTCCAGACCTATCGCTCTCAGTAAATGCTCACGGCAACAGCAGTACAAGTGAGCTTTGGAGCTTTAATGTTTACTAACAAAGTCAACCCATGGTGTCAAGTTGACACTAGAAGTAATTTATCTCTAGTCCCACATGTCGTAAAGGAGAGTGAGGTGTGAATATATATCTTAGGAATAAACAGAAATGGTTCTGGGTTTTTTTGTTTTTTTTTTTCCTGAGATATATTTTCAATGGAAAAAAAAGGAAAAATGAATTTGGATACTTTCTGTGAGAACTCCACTTTAGGAGTTTTATACAATGATAAAATTTAATTCAGAAGATCTTCAGTGATCTTCAGTTTCGTTGTCCAGAGGGAATATCAGAATTTCCGAGTCTCCTGAGTCTAAGACAAGTTTGTGTGAAGTTTCCTCATTTAGCCTCAAGGAAGCTAACAAGCTCTGCAAACCACGTGTCTGCATTCTTCTGCATGGGATGGGGTGTGTGGGGGGGTGGGGGGGTGCCCACGCACGCACACGTGCTAGATTACTTAGATTTAATCAAAGGGGAACAGCTTTTTTTTACGTCGTAAAGAAAAAATCTACTAGTCATTTAAAGTTCAAACTTACCTGTAGGCGCTTCTGCCCTTCTAAGAGATGTGGCAAATCCTGTCAATGGGGATAGTCATCTCCCTATTGTTCTCTTCCCTTTAATGATCAAACTTTTGGAGTAGCATGCCACAAATGCAAATGTCTTGTGTACGTGAGACATTTTTGTTTTAGTTGCTTTTTCAGTCATCGAGGACGACTGAATTCTGCATCTGGATCAAACCAAGTGCAAAGACATAAACAACCCGGTGAGAGGAGACGCAAGTCAGAATCGTGAAGGAGCAGGAATTATGAGCCAGGAGTGACACAGAAACCTACATCCTTGCAAGGCACCAAAATCCTGTTGGAAGATTTGATAAGGGAGGCAGCATGTGTAGGTAGGTGTATTCAAATCTGTGCTGTTTATGCGGGTGTAGTATTGTGTAAAGAGTCCGACTCCATTTTTTGATACTTGCCTACTGACGGCTTTTAGGCCTCTCTGCTCCTTTCCCCCACTTTGCCCTTCATCTGGGCAAGCCTATAAGAAAGGCCGGTACTCCCTCCTGCTCAGGTAGGGGGTTCAAGCCACACACAGGTCTTCTCGCTGCAGCCCCAGCTCTAAACAGCACAGGACCCCCCAGCTAGTCTCCCTCTCTGAAGTCACTTTTGGACCTGCTTGGGAGGCAGCCTGCTCTCTCCAAAAATCTCATTATATAGCAAACATGTTCCTACTCTCTTGATGTGTGTGGCATCAGCAGTCTCAACACTTAAACCAAATATTGGGTGTAAGTCCATCTTCTACAGAGCGACCAAAACAAATATGCATGCACATTTGAGTATATACACATATTTAGATTTTATTTATTTATTTATTTATTTATTTATTTATTTATTTATTTTAAAGATTTTATTTATTTATTTGAGACAGAGAGAATGAGAGACAGAGAGCATGAGAGGGAAGAGGGTCAGAGGGAGAAGCAGACTCCCTGCCGAGCAGGGAGCCCGATGCGGGACTCGATCCCGGGACTCCAGGATCATGACCTGAGCCGAAGGCAGTCGCTTAACCGACTGAGCCACCCAGGCGCCCCACATATTTAGATTTTAGATTGAGATTGAATTTTTATGGAGGATGTTTTCTCATAACCCTACTATCAGAAAGAAATCTCAAAAATCACATGGAAGGAAAGAAGAGAGCAGAGTAATATAAATATTTGTCCTACATCCACGTTTAAAATACACACTGAGTGAATAGTAAATAGTCAAGCAGCTAAAGAGTCATTTTAGAAATTAAGGAACTTCTGAAAAGAGAGAGAATCGCAATTAAAGTACCACCTAGCACATAACTTTTTCTTCTAAAATTTCTTCTAAATGTTTGTGAAACTTTAAAACCCTACAGTTAGAGAGTATAAAGCGGAGTCTCCAATGACCATGGCACGCATCGATGTAGACTAATGTAAGTTCTTACGCTTGCATGGCTCTGGTCAGAATCAAATCAAGAACAGAAATAGACAGATGAGATAAAACCAAATGTGAAGTCTATACACAAAAAGTGAACTCAGCACTATAACAGATGGAAATGGCAAGGCTTACCCCTGTCAACTCTGGTGCACAGTAGCTAGACTGCTATGTGCAAAATATTATGCTTAGATGTGCTGGATGACATTTAATCAGACCATGGTCAAGAAAAGAGTCCTGTGTGTTTTGTGAGGTGATAAGTAAGTAAATTCAGGGAAGTCACATGTTTAATATATGGCAGTCAAGAAAGGAACATTCCAACCGTATGTCATTGGCATCAGTGTAGTTTCTTGAGAAAAGATGAAATTTTCAAAGCCTATCCAAAATGACTTTTCTGGATCATTCTACTTCTAGAGAAGTCTTTGAGGTTGAGGTCCTTGGATAGACTATCCAATTCAAATCTTGGGCTCTCTGAGAAATAGTTGTTCCTTCTAAAATATAATAAAATCCAGCCAACTCTCTTAGGAATTATTAATATTTCATGGCTATATAAAGGTTCAGCAGCAGAAGAACAAAGAACTGTATTCGGGGAATAATTCTGACAGATTACAGTGTGAGGTCTTGTTAAAGGTTGTTAAGGTTTATGTCCTCCAAATGATTTATCCATCACAGTAGGAATAGAAATACCATACAGCCCGAATAAGAATTAGCACTGCCATTTTAATTAGGTGAGCATTGGACTGTTAAAGCCCAAAGACAGAAATTACAATGTAAAGCAGTTTAAAATAATGAAATCTTTGTGTCATTCTTAGTCGGCCTTGAATATCTATTTAACCTATTTATTCTCTGCAGATCCCAAATATTCTTTCCACCAACTTTAGTGAATGAAGGAAATGAGATAAAGTCACTCCAGGCCCTAAGTGTGACCTTTTTTGGAAATTATACTGTTCTTGAAGGTAATAAATACAATAATTCTAGTTTTCCAAGAGAAAGATTGTAATTATGTGAAAAAGACCAAATGGCTTACAGTCCACCTACAGAAAGCAATAGAATATGAGCAAAGAGGACATGTTTCATTGAGAATCTCCTTAAACTAAATCATGAATCAGGAACAATTAAATTATAAAGGACTCCACAAAACAAACTGCTTCCAAACAAGTACTGATATAATGATGCCTTGTCAGTGTTGGATTAAAAAGTAATAATCCACTATTCATACCTGCTTTGAAGATAAAACCTATTGGTAATGAGCAGAAACAAAAATCAAGACTGTGGCTAAATGTTTTGAGAGACAGGAGCCAGAGTACAGAAGAGTACTTTTCAGGGAGGTAATTAGGCTTCTGGGAGTCAGAATCTTGTTAACAGTATGAGGTTCTTTATTCTTTCCCTCAATCAATTATTTAAGCCTATTGCAAGAATTTACACAATGAACAGTCAAGGTACAGAGATTTTTGAGGACATGAAATTGTTAAGCGATGCACTGAGTCAGTTAGTTTACACTGGAGAGTTTCCAATGTATACATACTTGT
The DNA here is from genome assembly GCF_011800145.1 of Mirounga leonina. Lineage (NCBI taxonomy): Eukaryota > Metazoa > Chordata > Mammalia > Carnivora > Phocidae > Mirounga > Mirounga leonina. The sequence goes on from NW_023270268.1 coordinate 46,685,121, forward strand.
TAGAAGTTCTAAAATGGATTATTTTCTTCCAATTAAAGTCTTGGCAAGAATTAAGTGGTTTAGTAACTCTCAAGAATGATGGAGTCTGAGCAAATCATTTAGAGCCATTGGACACACTGCAATCCAAATCAAGTCTTGGAAACAAAGCACAAAAAACAGCAACTATCTATTGAACACCTGTTATGTACTCAGCATTCTGTCTGGTTCCTTACACATACAATCTCATTTAATCCAAGGAAAGCTTTGTAAATGCTGTTTTTAAAGAGGAAGGCATTGTGGTGTTGAGAACTTCAATAACTTCCGGTGGTCACGCAGTGGGTTAATGGAAGACCGAGGAGTAGTGGAAGGCCCAGGTCTTACTCCATCATGGTCTCCTTTGTCAATTCACACAGATCATGAGGAAAATACCTCTACAATTCCAGCTCTTTAGTCATTTTGAGAGGTAAACTTTATACCACTCTCTGGGTATTTTCTGGTCACAAGGCTAAAGTTAAAGCTCAGAATTGAGACAGTATGAATCAGATGATTCTCTGACAGCCTTTGTGTGACAGGTTGTTTTTATAAACATATCCCGTATTTGGTGGTTTGTCGTGGTTAAAGTATGTGGGGGTGTGGGTCTAGTTTTGACTTCAGCAGTAACCAGATGTATGACCTTTGGTAACTTAGTCTCTTTAAACTTCTCTCCAGTCACCTTGAAGGTGGCAATAAATAATATATAATATTATAATATATTATGTTATAATATAATAAATGATAGTCCCTAGTTCACAGGACTGACAAAAAGAATTAAATGAGATAGTGAGTATAAAGAGTTGAGTCTCTATGTTCAGTTATGTTCAGTAATTAGACTTAAAAAAAATACTGGTTTCAGGGCGCCTGGGTGGCTCAGTTGGTTAGGCGACTGCCTTCGGCTCATGTCATGATCCTGGAGTCCCTGGATCGAGTCCCGCATCGGGCTCCCTGCTCGGCAGGGAGTCTGCTTCTCCCTCTGACCCTCCCCCTCTCATGTGCTCTCTCTCTCAAATAAATAAATAAAATCTTAAAAAAAAAATACTGGTTTCTATGTGCAAAAAGTAGGATTGCTGAAAATAAGATTACAAGGGCTTTAAAAAATTGTTCTCTTGATTATTAAAAAATGATTACAAATACTTCTTTGTTGCTTAGCATCAGAGAGATCTATAAGAAGCTCATTTCTAGGAACAAAGGGCAAAGAAAACAATCTTCAAAAGACAATACAATAAGAACATGAAAAAAATTAACCCTAATTAGTAATCAAAGAAATGCACAACATGCCATTTACTCTTTATTAAATTAATCACCCTCAAAAAGATAATAATAAATGATTTAAAAAGTATAGTAAAGAAAGTAATTTTATTCATTGTTAACAAAAGGCAACATTTTGGAAGAGTAATTAAATAATATTTTTCAAGAATATAAAAAAGAATTTTAATTTTAAAACATCAATTCTACCTCTGAAAATTCCCACTAAGAAAATTATTTTTAAAAATGGAAAATCAACATAGATACAATTTTTATAATAGTATTATTTAATTGAGTAAAAACTGAGGAGAGTCTAGTTACCCACCAACAAATTATTTGCAATAACCATGGTGCCATCTCTTCTCAGCATGTTAAGTACCAATTAAAATTAACATTATGAAGACAATATGGCATCATGGTAAGGCTTAGATAAAAAGGAAAGTGTGGTGTAAATTGTGTAGACCCATTAAGGTTAAATGAGAAACAGATGCCCAGAAAAGAAATGATTTCAAGAAAATTCAAAATGTTCATAGTTGTGTTAGGATGATGGAACTTGGGATCATTATACTCTTTTAAAAAATTATTTATAATTTCAATATTAATTGTATAATATTAGTGAAAACCTGATTTTACTAAAACCGTGAATGATAGCAGTAGGATGGTGACTGCTCTCATTATTATGTAATACTAGCAACTCTTATGACTAACTCAATTTTCTGAGTCCAGAACCTGATTTATTAATTACTGTGCTTTTCATATGAATAAAACCAAAACACAAGAACCAAATAATAAAATTCATCTTTTCATACATTTTTGCTAATTATTTTTAGAATTATTTTCCATCAAATAAGTACTTTCTCAAAATGAGTCAAATATGTGATCTAGGACTAATTACATGCAGGTATCACTGCATCAGTCTTTCCATACATTAAAATTTATCCCCAGTGATCAATATCTTTAATTTCATATGTCTATAGACATTGATCATTTGTTTTCTCAAGGTCTAGACATAATCTCTTGCCTTTGGAAAGGTTCTTTAGAAGGGTCAGTGACAATATGAATACTGCTACTTTCTTGCAAAAATAATATTTTAAATTCCATTTGACATACTACTGACAGAATTAATTCTTCCTCTTAAAGCTACTGCTATTATTCGATATTTAGAGTCTTATTTTCAACTCAGTTCCTCTCTAACTATAGGATTTTGAATTAAATAGTGAAGGGTAGGGGTGGAAGAATGTAGAAAAAATCACATGTTCAGCTATTACATCAGATAGTCAGAGAGGGTTTCAGAAAGAGTCCCTTTCTTTCCTTTCCTTTCCTTTTCCTTTCCTTTCCTTTCCTTTCCTTTCCTTTCCTTTCCTTTCCTTTCCTCTCCTCTCCTCTCCTCTCCTCTCCTCTCCTTTCCTTTCCTTTCCTTCTCTTTCTTTTCTTTTCTTAAGATTTATTTATTTATTTGAGAGAGAGAGCGAGCATGCATGAGCTGGGAGGGAGGGACAGAGGAAGAGGGAGAGAGAATCTCTTGCAGACTCCACACTGAGCATGAGCCTGAGATCATGACCTGAGCTGAAACCAAGAGTCCACTGCTTAACCAACTGAGTCACCCAGGTGCCCATATACAGAGTCCCTTTCTAATAACAGATAATCGAATTCAGGGCAATTTAACATTTACTATGGGTTATATGCAGTGCTAAACATGGCAGACAGAAGCAAAGATGATGAAGATACAATTTCTGGCAATAAGCATATGTTCTACTAAGGAGCCAAATACATATAAACAACAACAACATACACAGGAGGGATTGTATTCCATTTCTTTCAATTAGGCTGGGCTGAAATTCTATAAAACAACTTTTATTCTAAGCAGCTTTAGAAAATTTAATGCACAGACTATTTGTATGGTTTTATGTTCATTGCTAAATATATAAGTAATGCTTGTGCTTATCACAGACAATTTGAAAAATCACCCTTATTTTGGGGGGCTGATCAAAACCAAGTAAACCCGCTATAGTTTACCTTTCTCACTGATTACAGCCAAACACTTTGGACAAAAATGCCAAAAACTAACAACTACCTGAGAACTCTGAAAATGAACAACAACAAATCACTGGAGGGTGAAAGACCAAACTTGAAAAATGGCCCTTATAGGGTGAGTTTCCTGATTATTTCCCCCTCTTTTATCTTTGTGCCATGAGCAAGGGAAGCTTCAGTGTGCAACTGTGCATTTGGTACAGGGAGCAAATTTCAGAGAGAGAAACTCGGTCTTTCTAGTCGGAGGAATAGGAAAAAGGAGCCCTTGCTCCAAGGGCAGCCCCAATTGCGCATAACTGTGGCAGCGTAAGTAGCTAAAACTCCAAAAACAAAACCAACCAAAACAAAACAGCAATATGCAAAACCAAACAAGACAATATTCAAGCCAGAGGAATGGGAAAAGGGAGCCCTTGAAGTCTGAGAGTATATGGAGCCTGAGGAGCTGTGCGTCTGTAGGACAGACCAAAAGCAACACAGCATAGACTTTGAAAGCTCAGCTGATGTTGGAATCTACCCATGGAAGTTAAGATGGAATTTCAAGTTTCAACTTAACTAGCTAAACTGCCTTCTGAAACCACCACCACCACCACCACCACCAATCAAAATTCTCTAGTGGATTGTTACAGGACTGTGTCTCATGTCTCGTAACATAATATTCAAAATGTCCAGGATACAATCCAAAAATATTCAACATACAAAGAACCAGGACACCATGAGAAATCCTCAAGGGAAAATAATCAACAAATCAACAGATGGAACCTCCGAGACGAACCAGACATTGGATTTTAAAGCAATTATAACCAACATTCCTTCTTCCCTCCCTCCCTTTCTTCCTTCTTTCTTTCCTCCTGCTTAATTTTATTCTTCATTTCTTATCCTCCTAAGGCGGACACTTAGATTTTTGGTGCTAGACCTTTTTCTTTTGTAATAGAAACATATAAAGCTATTGTTTTTTCTGTTTCAGCTGAATTCCACACATTTGATTGTGCTGTTTTTGAGACAGTTAAGGGACCATCGGAACGAGCCCCAAGTGAAAAACATTATGCACCGGGGCACTTTCCGTTGGATGTTATTGTTACACCGCTGCTCCTGCCAAGCAGAACCAGAACGTAGCACCGTATACAAACCGGACTTCAAACAGAGGACTGCGGGTCCAAAAAGCACCAATGAGCTGCCTGAATGGCCTGCCAATATAGACCAATCAGAACGAGGCCCTTCCAACCAATCAGGACGAAGCAGTTTCCCCCCCCCCTTTCCCTCGTTAACGTATTAGACCCGAGTGGGAACGTGGGCGGGAGATTTGTCTCTCTACGTAGGCAGGACCTCCCCTTTGTAGCTACGTCAGTGCTGCGTCTGCCTTCAGTTGGAGCTAAAGCCCGGAGAAAGGTAAAGCCTTGCCGGGACCTTCGACTTTTGGCCCTGGTTTCGTCATTGTGAGGCCTAAAAACCCAACTCCGGTAACGTTTTCTGTATCATTTGGTTCAAATTAATTTCTAACTTCTTTTGTGATTTCTTGTTTGACCCATAGGTTGTGCAGAGTGACTTGTTTAATTTACATATCTTGGGGGCTTTTCTAGATATTTTATATTTATTTGTAACTATTCTCTTACAGTCGGAGAACAACTCCTTTAACCTGAAGAATTTTTTTTTTTAAGATTAGATCAGTTGGAGATGAATTTCCTCATGGTTAGTTTATCAGAAAATATTTGTATTTCCTTTTTTTTTTTTTTAAAGATTTTATTTATTTATTTGAGAGAGAGAGAGCACATGAGAGGGGGGAGGGTCAGAGGGAGAAGCAGACTCCCTGCCGAGCAGGGAGCCCGATGCGGGACTCGATCCCGGGACTCTGGGATCATGACCTGAGCCGAAGGCAGTCGCTTAACCAACTGAGCCACCCAGGCGCCCGTATTTCCTTTGTTTTTTAAGGATAATTTTTCTGGGAAAAGATTCTTCAGCACTTTGAATATGGTTCCGGACTCCTTTCATTATGACAAAAAGCTACTAATTGTATCATTGTTCTTGTATATGTTTTGTGTCACTTTTCTGCACGTGTTTGTCAAGATTTATTTTCTTTGTTTTTTAGTTTTCAGCAGTTTGACTCCAATGTGATTTTCTTTATATTTATCCTTTGTGTGTATGTGTAGCATTTGTTTTGATTTGTTGAGATTCTTGGATCTGCAAGTTAAGATTGTCTACCAGTCTGTGAAGTTTAGCCATCATTTCTTCGAATATTTTTCTATGCCTGTCTCTCTCCCCTCTCCTTCTGGAACTTTAATTGCATGTGTATTAGGCTGCTTGGTATTATCCCAGAAGGGTATTTTCCTATTTACTTATTTTTCTTCAGTACTTTGTCTCCTTCTGTTCTTGAGATGGAGCAATTTCTTTTGATCTTCTTATAAATTTCACAAGTTATTTCTTCTACTACTTTCAATCCGATGCTGATCCCATCTAATGAATTTTTCATTTCAATGTTTATATTATAGAATTTCTATTTTCATTTCCATTCACTCTTTTAGACCATTATTTTCTTGATTATTTTCAAATATTTTTTCTTAATTTTTTGAACACATAATAGCTGCTCTGAAGTATCTGTCTGACAGAGCCATCATCTGACCAACTGGAAGTAAGGTCCCACTTGACTTGTGTTGTTTATTTTTGTAAGATTATAGATTACACTTTACTCTTTCTTTGCATAAACAATAATATTCAGTGAAAACTAGACATTGTAGGTAGTATGTGGTGGCAACTCTGGATTCTGTTGTGTTCCTCTGGGGATTTGCTATTGTTACAGCAGTCAGTTAATTTTCTTTGATACAAACTGTAATTTCCCTCTTGCCAGTGGAATGCAGCAGCTGATAACCCTGCTTTTTCCTCACAGCAACCAGCTGCTGCTGCTTTTTTTAGCCTGATTCCCTGAAGGTGTTCACTATGATGGCATGGCGATAAGCTGACGAGTCAGGAAAAATGTATTTCACACTTCTAGGTTCACAGATCATGACTACTCTGCTTCTGAAGACTCAAATTTCCAGATGCTCTGCCAGCATCAGGCTCTCTTCTTTGATGTTTCAAATCAGCAAGGCTGATTGGCATGTGAGTCAGAGAATGCACTTGGTTAAAAAAGCGGCAGTCACAAATCTCACCTGCTAAATCTGCTTTTCTTTTTTTTTTTTTAAAGATTTTATTTATTTATTTGAGAGAGAGAGAATGAGAGAGAGCACATGAGAGAGGGGAGGGTCAGAGGGAGAAGCAGACTCCCTGCCAAGCAGGAAGCCCGATGCGGGACTGGATCCAGGGACTCCAGGATCATGACCTGAGCCGAAGGCAGTCGCTTAACCAGCTGAGCCACCCAGGCACCCTAAATCTGCTTTTCAACATGATATTTCTACTTGACCTTTCCCTGCTTTATTTGCCAGACACCCAAGGACTCTGCTTTGCACATTTATAGTTTAGTGGTCAGTCAGGAATTTCTGCAGACCTTAGCATGCGAAGATTGGGTCTTGGCACTTCTGCACTTCTCTCAGATTTGCCTTTTAGGTTCTCAGCTGCTACTCTAATACTGAGCACTTTCCTCTCCATTTTAGAGCTGGTCAGGCTGAATGTTTTCTCTTCTCTATAGATGGTCTTTGGAGCCTACTCAGGCATTTCTTAACCTTCGTAATGACAAGTTTTTGAGAATACAATTTCCCTTGGCTTTTGTTTGCACTTATGTACTTCCTTAGTACCTTTAAATAGTTTTCTTTTTTTTTTTTTTTAATGTGTCTAAGCTTTATAACTTTTATCCGTGGGAAGATTCATATGACTTCATTTTGCCACCATTATCAGAAATCTGTCCACACCCATCCGAGGCTATTGATCTGTACTTCCTTCATGGGCAGATTTCCATAGCTGCCTTTGCCTTTCTCTACCATAATGGTATTGAAGCTAGAAGTCCAGTCACTTTTAAAGAATTCTACTATCAGATAAATCTTCAGAAGACCATCTCACTAGAAGTCAGTAGATACAGTTTCACTTAACTTGGGCAAGTAGCTTGACTGCTGTGTGTCATTGCTTTCTCTTCTGAGACTTAAGGAATTGAATGAGATATACAGTACTTATTGCCACTGAAGTTCTGTTTTTTTCCTTCTATGGTCGAGAAGTAAAGACCGCTACTAATTTATAGGCATAGTGATTGTTTAAGCTGTTTTCCTCCTGTTTACATTTTCTCAGAAAATAAGTCACTTGTCAACTGAAATGCTCTCTGGAGTTAAATGAAACATTTTATCTATTGTCTCAGTGGCTTTGTAAATGCTGTTTCAATTTCAGTACCAAAATAGTCAGTGGGCACATTACTCTGAAGGTGAATTTTGCAATATTTTCTAATTTCCCAACCAGGGTGTTTGTTTTCTTCCCTCCATTTGCTGTCAGTTTTCTCCCTTTCTTAACTTCCAATTCTTCTTCAGGATTTTTATATCCCGTTGCATTGTTGTCTTGGCCCAGAGTGTTTTTACTCTCTGTGCAATTCAAAAGATGGATGTTGAGCTCTGTTTTCTCTTCTGAATGACAAAGTCAAAAAAATAAGAAACATGTCAAGAAAATGTCAGATGTTAGCAAAGAGACTGAAAATAACAAGGTGAACAAAATAAAGGAAGAATTCTGCCACAAATGGGCTCCTCTGAATAATAGTTTTTGGTATCTTTATTTTTATGTCATATATGTAAAGTAATATTTATCTTATTAAGCCTAGTGTGCTTACTACATTCATTATCTTTTCATTTAATTACTTACTTATCAAATACTTTTTAAATTATTACCGTATGCCACAGAGCAGGGTATAAAACAGTCTCCCTGCTCACTGTTACCACCCAAAGTCATACCATGACGAAAAGCTATACTTAGAGTTGACAGTGATCATTAGATTCAGAGTCTTTGTAAGCTACAGCACAAGAGAGCAGAACTAAGTAATTCAAGTGTCAACATCTTTTGAAGGTGACAGTATGGGAGATGAGAAAGGAAAGGAAAGATCAAAGAATGTTAAATAATTTTTTTTTAATTTGTCCCACTGAATTAACCAAGTTATTTCTAATTAAATTTGTTACAAGCCTATTACATTACAAAAGAAATACCTTCTCACTGTAAAACAATTCAAACAAGAGTTAAGTCTGAGATCACCTTGTACCATTATATTAAAAAAACAATTGCTTTACTGTTGTGGTATCAGGAAGTCAACACCATAATAATGCATTTTCTTTTTATTTATGAAACACACAACCAGAATATATTAATCCAATTAATATAAAATTGCTGTACTAAATCTCTTAAAACTTGCTCACTTGACTTTGCTATAGACCTTGAGATTACTATGTATGAATTTTACACATACACAGTTACATTGTGTGTGAATCTATGATCAACTTATTGAAGAATTAAGACCATTTATTTAGAAATACTACCCTGTCTCATAAAGTAAATGATACCTTTAAAATTAGCTTGTTGGAAAAAATTTTATAAGTTGGTTTCTTGTTAATATTATAACATTTGATTTTTGGGAATGCCATAACACTATAGCACTTTGATTTTTGGGACTGCCATATTTCTGAAGCTAGATTTAAAAGCAAAAAAAAAAATTTAAGTCTTTTGTATAAAATTTTATAGAAATGAGAATCATCAGATATTACAAGTAAATATTATACATTGTTATAATATGAAATATGAGAATGTTAGAATTGTTTTTAAGGGATGGCTTGGCTATTTGATAGTTATGAGTATCAGGCTGGAAGCTAAACAGAAACCAAGACTATCTTTCAAAATTCCTGTCATCTAGTTGTTTTTTTTTTCTGGTGGTTGGGATAAAAAGGAGAGTTAAGAATTTCAAAATAGCAGAGTAAGTGGAAAATGAGGAAAAGAGATGTATTTTTTAGTAAGAAAGTGTAGCCATTTTTTAAAACAGATCATTGATATATAGTCTACATTTACATAAATGTGCATGGTTCAGTCGTCACCTTTTATATTTTTAATCTTTAATATCACCAATAATATGTAGTAAGCTAAAGTATATTGATATTGGTTATGTTGACATTAAATAGATATGATGACTATATTGTTATAGTTTAAAGCTATTGCACTGCTAGATTTATACATAATTGTAGGTATTAAATATCTCAGTAAAATGCTTACATGAAATTGTTTATTTCAGAAATATATACTGTACTTTCGGTACTTACATTCTGACATCTTCTGAACAAGGATAAAAATTTCTTTCTTTTAAAGGTGACAGATCTTGGGTCTGGGTGGCTCAGCTGGTTAAGCATTCAGTCTTGATTTTGGCTCAGGTCATGATCCCAGGGCAATGAGATCGAGCCCAACATCAGGCTCTGCACTCGGTGTGGTGCCTGTTTAAGATTCTCTCTCTCTCCCTCTGCCACTCCCCCTCTCATAAATAAATAAATAAATACATAAATAAATAAATGTCACAGATCAGCCGTGTGCATTTGCCTCTTTGCCTATTAAGATTTTTCTGAAAAAAGGAAGGAGAGAAAGATGTGTGAATAAAAATAAACTCATAATAGGAAAAAGAATTGTGGAGGTTAGAGCAGAGAGAAGTCATCATTTATGAGAATTTTCACTTTATTTCTTCAAATCAGAAAGAGGATGGGAAATCACAGAGAGAGGAAACAAACTGGGCAAATGGAATCCTGAAGTGCACAGTAAGCTTTATCCCTGTAAAAATCTGAGGACCTACCACTAAAGAAATTGAGCAAAGTTTCTGAAGAAAGCTAATTTCTGTGTAGATCTCACTGTATCATTTAGCCAGGCTTGAGTCAGGAAGACCAGTGACATAGTAATTCATTTTCCTGGACCCCACACCCATCCACAGTTACCTCATGTGACTAGTTAGAATTTCCACTCCAGGAGGGTCCATGTAACGGAATGGTTTTACTTATACAAACCTACTCCACTTACTAAAATTTTTAAAGGAAATAGCTCTTTGACAAATTTCTTCTATAGTTATTCGATTAAACAAACAAACAACTCCCCACTGTAGAGGTCAGTTTGAGTAATACATATCTTTCTAGAAAATTAATCATTTTATCTATATTTTAAAATTTGTTTTCATGGAGTTTGATCAAGCAGTACATTTTGATTATTTTAATTTTCTCAATATCTGTGATTGTTTCCCCATATTTATTCTTTATTTTTATATTTGTTCTTTTTCCCCTCTCATTTGGATTAGGTAGAAGTTATAACTTTTTCAATTTAACAGCTATTTAATTTAGTTATTACTTCAAGTCATTTTCATTTTTTTAAGTCATTAAATTCTGTCTTTATTATTCTCCTATTTTTCCTTATATTGCATTTGGCAGTTTTCCAGTTTCTTGAATTTCTACAAGTTTATTTTTATTCTTTCTGCTTGGTTTATGTATGTATTTAAAGCTATGAAATTTCCTCCGAATGCAGCTTTAGACAGTGTACCATAATAATAAATAATATTTTGTGAGCTAAAGGTTTGATTAAAAGTTTGATATTCTAAGAACTTAAGAGATGAAAAAAAGGATTCAATTATTTTTTATCCACTTGATATTTCATAGCTAAAAGAGTTAAATCAAAACATCCCTACTTTGTTTGGTTTTTGTATTTATTTTCCTTTACAAATTTTGATGCTAAATCATGCATTGATCTATGGAAAATAAAATGGGTAACACATACAATATTTTCATATTATTAAAATAATTATTGCTAATCTTAATGATTGTATTCAACATTTATAGCATTATGTCAGTTCCATGTGCAAGGTACTATTCTAAATTCAATGTATACATTAATTCAATCATTTTCATTCTATAGATGAGAAGTGAGAAAACTGCATCTTAGAGAGGCTGTATAAATTATGCTAAGCAAATTAGAAAATGTAGACTCTAATCTAGTTCCAGAGCTAAAGGTTTGCCTCACATTTATGGGTGGGGAAAGAGCATAGGAAACTAGAGTCAGGCTGCTTAATATTCTAGACCAGTCTCTGCTACAGTAAGATCTGGTACAGGTCGATCATGCTCAGTGGCGCCTAATTGGGGTTGTAGTAAATGTGTTCAAAGTCTACTAAGTTAGCATAAATGTTATATAATCCTTGATTTGCTATTCTAGGAGCGAAGATGAATTTATGCACTCCAAATATTGCTGGTGCTCAGTGGCATTATCTGTGATATGGCCAGCTGTGACTAAGGGTACATTCCAGAGTCATAAACTAGAGAGAAGGTATCTGGCCTTGTTACATTGATCTCATTAAAACTCTACTGTAACTAATTGCACTAAGTTGTAGTGACCTAAGAGCCCATGTGGACCTGGAACCAATGCTGGAATCTCAGAAGTCCAAGGAGTAAGCTAATGTCAGAATCCATATGCTAACTTCAATGGACATGAGCTTTGGGTTTAGTTAATACCAACTATGCTGGGTTTGACTGACCACAGTTGGGCTGACTTTGGTCATGTGTTAAGTACAACTTGGAATATAAAACCTATTTTTGTTTACTTAAGCAAAAACAAAAGAAAATATATCCCCTTCCCCTAAGGAAAGCAAAGATGATATATGTATGTGTATGTGTGTATATATATATATATATATATATATATATATATATATATATATATATATAAAATACTACCCCCTGAACTGCAGTTTCAGTTACCTGTGTTCTTGGTGGTCCCCAAGCAGATGATCCTCCTTCAGAGGCATTATCAGAACATCAATAGTAGCCTAATGCTACTATGTCACAATGCGTTTGTCATTTGCCTCACTTGATCTTATCACCAGGCACTTTATCATCTCACATCATTACAAGGAAAGGAAAAAGAGAACTTTAAATTCTTATCCAGAATTTTGTCATCTAACCATAAAGGTGGCTGGCTGGAAATGTATCCATTCCATGAGTGTTCTGTAGTCCACATATAATTGAGGTTCTAAACTAAGGAAGGAGAGAATGAATACTGTATACTATATTTAGAAATTACTTCCCTAATCTGCATAGTGCAGGATTAATTCAGGGCAGCTATAACAAACTGAAAGTTTTAAACAACTCAGTGTTTAGCAATCAATGAAGTCATTATGTCTAAGATCTTAAAGTTCTCTTTTTCCTTCTTGCCAATCATTTATACTTTTTTTCTTAATTGGCTGCTATTTTCAATCAAGTACAATTGCCCTAAAGTAAAGTTAGAGTCACATTCCACTGATTAGAGTTGTCTTCTAATGATTAATGAGCCAGTCTGAAATTCACACTGTGCTTATTTAGAACATGATAGCATCATTCAGTAATGAACTTTCAAGAGATTATTTATTTCCCGTTGCCATATTTCTAATCAAGTGCTCATATGCATAATGAATGCTTCAAGAGAAATCTGCTTTTTGCCTTGTTTACAAGAAGAGTCATCTTAATGGCAAACCACGTCTAGTGAAATCTGAACATGACTTTAAATATTTCAGGGATTCATAAAATAGTAAAACAATATGGTCTCTAAAATCCTAATAAAATCATATGAACTTAGACATCTTGAGATTCATTTGGCCAACCCCTAATCCAAGTCCATGAATGTAATCACCAGCAGGTGATCCTCTGGCAATTTGTGGATGCCGTCCGGATGGTGGAAACACCACCTTTGTGTCAGTCCCCTCCAGATGGCAGTAATTGCTAGAACATTCTTTTTTTTATTATTATGTTATGTTAATCACCATACATTATATCATTAGTTTTTGATGTAGTGTTCCATGATTCATTGTTTGTGTATAACACCCAGTGCTCCGTTCAGTATGTGCCATCTTTAATATCCATCACCAGGCTAACATATCCCCCCACCCCCCTCCCCTCTAGAACCCTCAGTTTTTTCCTCAGAGTCCATAGTCTCTCATGGTTCATCTCCCCCTCCGATTCCCCCCCTTCATTTTTCCCTTCCTACTATCTTCTTTTTTTTTTTAACATATAATGTATTGTTTTATTAAGCAAAACTGCAAAATTTACTTTCTCCATCATCGTCTTTAACTTTTCTCTCTCCCTGCTATGCTGGATGCTTATGTGCTAAGTATTTAGACAAAGTGAGCTGCCGTCAATATTAACAGCCATATTAGAACAAAGTTTAATTTCAGGATCACAAAAGCGGTGAAAAGATCACCAGTGAACCACATAAGTGAGGAAACCATCCATGCAGATATCTAACACTCTGCCCAGAGTTCAAGGCAGAGCAAACAAAGTGAAAAGGCCACTGGGGTAGGACGCGAGTTTGGTGGGTGTGTTCGGGGAATAGCAAGACTGGTGTAGCCAGAGCAGAGGGAAGGAGGGGAAATTGGTATGTGGTTTAGATAGATAGTAAGTGGCACTGTGAGGGAGATATGAAGTCTTTGGACTATTTTGAGCAAAGGAGTGACATGATCTTTCTTAGTTGTAAAAGAATCACTCTGTCTGATGTGTGGAAAATAGATTATAAGGCAAGGAGGAAGTGGAGAGACCTCTTCAGAGGCAGCTACAGTAGTCAAGTGGAGATACTGGTTTATGCCAAGGGAGTAACTGTGTTAGTGGTCTAACTCTACTTAGGTTTTGTAGGAAGAGCCTACATGATGTACTAATGGATTGGATGCACAACAGGGAGTGAAGTATAATGAATCCGATGATTTTAATTTGAGTGACTGGAAGAACGACGGTACCACTTGCTGGAGTAAAGGGTATCTTGAGAGGAGAGCACACTTATGCAGGGGAAAGTCAAATGTGGCTTTTTATTTTAATATGCCATTTAGGCATCCAAATGAGAATGTTGAGTAGGAATATGTAGACTATGCATATATGAGTTGAAATTTAGCTGAACGGCCTCAGTCCAATGTCTTTTAAAATTGTTTGGTTTGTGGAGTACATCTGTACTGTTCCATCTTTAGTGCTTTGAGACCATTGGGCTTGATGATGACATATGTTATTTTCAGGTTTCAATTTCAGTATTAATGATATCATAGTCATAAATGCCAGTGATATACTGGAAGACTTTTTTTTTTTTTTTAGTTTGAAAATTGTTGCACCTACTCTAGCATATCCACCACCTTCAAGACGGAGGTACTCATTTCTCAACTGCTGGGAGCGTTGGGTGATTAGAGCTCCCAGTTGCATCATATTTGGGGAATTGCTCTTCCTTTGAAGGAAGCTGCCTTGCACATTCCCTCCCCTGTCTGCAGCTCACATCCAGCAAGCTGGTCAATGCAGAAAGGGTAATAAGACCTGGATCCTTTACCTCAATTTGAGAAAACTTACACAAATACATCACAGTTCAAATTGTTCTTCTGCTCCATTCTCTGCCCTTAATCCTTAGAAGCATTCCTGAGAGCATTCATTCCCTAATAAACTTGACACCAAATATCCATCTCAGAATCCATTTTTCAGGAAGCTCAACTTAAGCCACAAATGTCTCACAAAAGTACATATTCATAAATAAAGGGTTTTAATTTTTTTAAAAAAGTAATAGACCCACTATGATACAAGTAATTTTGGTATTATTTACATTATAATAATTCTAAATACAATATAGTTTAACTGAATGCTCTTTAACTAATTATTGTTGGATAGTTATAATAATAGTTATAATAAATAAGTATAGTTATTATAATAGTTATAATAACTATCCAACAATACTAGTTAAAGAGCATTCAGTTAAACTATATTGTATTTAGAATTTTTTCAGCTGTAGATTCATCTAGGTAGAATCAGAGTCTAATGGCAAATACGGATTTCATTTGCCTTTTATTCCACTTTAAAGTTAAATTTTAGATTAAACCATAGACCATCATTATAGGACATTTTAACAGCAATTATATTTAACAAAAACAGAAAACAAAATTGAACCAAATAACACTTCAACTGCAGCAATGCCTCAGAACAACATGGTATATTCATTATTTTTATAATTCAAAAACTTCACAAAAGACTAGGATCAAACTCTCAAAGCTTTTGTTCAGATTCTCATCTGTCAATCAAATGCTCCCTTTCTGAACATGTTGCTTTTCATCATTTCAAAAAGTTGACATTTCTGTGATTAAGATCATCCCCTCATTTAAAAATCTCTCCTCCTAACTTCCTCTTTTTCAGTATTATTTTTTTAAACACTAATAGATGGTCTTTTGATGGATTCAGTTTGTTTACTTGATGGCTTATAAACCAGTAAACTTTAAGAATCAGAAAGAATGTTTCTTTTTAAATTTTAAAGCAGAAAAGCCAGCTGAGTAAATTTTTTAGCTTTAATATATATTTACTAATGCTGATTTAAAGTTTTTTTGAAATACAGGAAGAAAAGCATGACCAAAAAATGAGAGCTACACTAGAAAACTCTTTGCTTAATTGCTTTTCAAGAATAGTATGTCTGAATATAGAAACATCTGTTGAATACCTGCCTTGAAATTGCTGACCCTTACCTCTTCTATTGCTTTAGAATTTCAATCTTAAAGTTCTTTATTTTGTTGATAGAGTAAAATTATGTCTTTTTTTTTTTTTTTAGAGGGGGGATAGAGGGAGAGGGAGAGAGAGAATCTTAAGCAGGCTCCACACCCAGCACGGAGCCTGATGTGGAGCTCGATCTCACAATCCTGAGATCATGACCTGAACTGAAATCAAAAGAGTTGGATACTTGACCGATGGAGCCACTGAGGCACCCCAGTAAAATTATATCTTAAGAGAAAACATAGACAGTGTTATTTAGATGATTTTAAGGTGAGTTAAAAAAATAAAGCAAAGTAGTATAATTTTAAATTATGTATATTTCATAAAGAAAGTGAAAGATTGAGGTGATTTTTAATATTTTGGAAAATTCAAGTTTAATCTGTCTGGCTGAAAGTGTATTGTGGAATTGTTTTCCCTTGTAACAAATCTGAATAAGGAGATTATAACAGATTAAAAACAATTTAATGCATCTATGATGTCATATCTCTCTTAATTGTTCTTACAAGTGATTCCTTTTCCATAAGCTAAATTATTATTATTTTTTGTTTTCTTGACTCTAATTGAAAATAGGAAAACTTTATTGGTTTCTTTAATCTGTGTGGTGGTCTAGAATGGCTCTGTATGCCCCCTCAAAAATCAGCTAGCAAGTAGGAGCTGAATTAAATTTTTGCTTGTTGGTTCCAAAAAGGAGAACTGAGAGCCATATGTGAACACGACAGATGGGCTGATTTCAGCATAGTGGTGGGAAGAACCTTCAGTTACAACTGTGCAAAATTCAAATGAGCAGTGAGTTACCATCCCCTGCTATGCTTGGATATCATTCATTGGCCAGAAGCTTTGTAGAGGAGACTACAGCTTTGGACAGTGAGGGTGCTGTCTCATTCTAATTCTGGAATGGATTTGGAATGGACTTGACGGCTTGTGTGAATGAATATACCCCTCCCCTCAAATCAGGACTGTTTTCAATGTCTATTGGAAAATTTCATGTTGAAGCACCAAATCCAGTTTGTCCATTTTTCTTCCTCTCAGTGCTGTAAAATCTGCTCACAGCTAGAGTCTATTGGCCAGTGTTCATTGTTTTGAACCTGCTATCACTGAGTTTGCTCTGAGAGGGTTAATCTTTGAGTCTTCCTGAGATGAGGCCCTGCCAGGCTCTCTCTGCAGTGACCTTCCTGCTTGCCCCCAGCAGTGCTAGTCAGGATAGTTCCAGTTCGGCCCCCAAAGATGCCAGTGTCCTAATCTATGGAGCCCATGAATATGTCGCCTTACATGGTAAAAAGAGACCTTTGCAGGTGTGATGTTAACTGCCTTAATGTGAGGAGGTTATCCAGGTGGGTCCCATTTAATCACGTGACGTTGGGAGCCCAGAACATTTCTCAACCATCGTCAGAGATGTGAGGACGGAAGGAAGGTTGGAGAGATGCAGTGTTATGGTCTTTGAAGATAGTGGAAGGGGGGCCATGAGCCACAGAACGTGGGCACCTCTAGAAGCTGGAAGAGGTAGGCAGATGGATTTCCGTCTAGAGCTTCCATGAAAGAAAGCAGCCCTGTCAGTATTTTGATTTTAGCTCAGTGAGACCTGAGTAGTGTGTGTCAGACTTCTGACTTACAGAACTGATGATAAATTTGTGTCGTTTTTAAGCCACCCTGTTTGTGGTAGTGAGTTATGGAGGCCATAGGGAAGTGGTGCAGCATCCGGGAAACCACCGGTGTGCTCGGCACTAGGCTTTGCTCCTGCCCGAGGAGGCCAGTGAGCGAGGCTGCCGGTGTGCACCGGCCTCAGAGACTCTCTACAGTCCGTGTGTTGTGCAGTTCTGAAGATCTCCAAACACCCAAAAGCCTACGTAATGAGAATAATTTTATGGATTTTTGGAATGGCGACTCCGGTTTACAAGCAAGATCTGAAAGGGTTTCTTGAATCCACGTCAAAGGATGATCTTCGGCATTGTTTTTCGTTTAGTATCTGTGGTGTTATTATTACATTTTAATTATCTGAAAACTTTGCCTCAAGGCCCAGAACAGATATTAGCAATCTACTGCTGGAGACCAGCTGTGACCAGCGGTGGCAGTGCATCTGTTTCAGCCCCAAGGACCCCGGGCACATTTACAAAGTAAGATGAATACCCATTGGAGGCCTTCTCACATTCTCTACTGTATCCCTCTTTGCTTCTGGGCTATCGCAAGGTTCCATACAGGCCTACTCTAAATTGTTCCATTCTTCACTCACTTTCTTCCTTCCCTAAGATCAAAAGAGCTAGTGCCTCAAAGAGCTTCTCTCTTGCAGGTAGGAAGCCGTCAGATTAAAGTAATTCACTCTTAGGGTAAAGGTGTCCCCCAGGGCTGTGTGAGGTCTGATAAGCTAAGGTCAGGTGTAATCGATGGACCAAGCAGGGGAAATATTTTTGAGCCAGAGTACTTTGAAAGGGATGTGTGTACTGCAGGCTGATAGCTCCACGATGAGATCCTCATGCACGCATTGAATATCTGCTTGTGTTCACGTTGTGGTACCGAGGTTCAAGTTCAAAGACTTGGAGGCAGACAAAGCTGATCGAGGTTAGGTTTTGCCCTTCGGGAGCTGAGACAGAGTGTTTGTTTCCTCATCTGTGAAATAAGGATAATAACAGTGACCACCTCTTAGGTTTATTGTGAGGTCGGAGTGAAATCACGTCTGTCAACTGCTCAGCACGGTGCCCGGAGTAAAGACTCACCATACCTTATCCATTAGCGATATTTTTAGTTCAGGCTTAGGATAAGGCATTTTGTAAAGACATAGGCAAATAGGAAAGGCACAGCCTTGGACCCCATGGAGCTCTCTCCCACCCTCCAGACTTTCTGCTTGCAAATGGGCACCAGAAATGTATCAGTGCACTTTATTTACTTATTTATTTTTATTTTCTTTTAAGCTCAGTATAGTTAATAGTGTTTATATTAGCTTCAGGTGTGCAATATGGTGATTCAGCTAGTCTATACATTTCTCAGTGCTCATCATAAGTATGCTCTCAATCCGCATCACCTGCTTCACCCATCCCCCCACCCAACTCCCCTCTGGTAGTCTTCAGTTTGTTCTCTATAGTTTAGAATCTGTTTTGTGGTTTCTCTCTTTTTTTTCTTTGTTCATTTGTTTTGTTTCTTAAATTCCACATAGGAGTGAAACCATGTGGTATTTGTTTCTCTGACTTATTTTGCTTAGCATTATACTCTCTAGCTCCACCCATGTCATTACAAATGGCAAGATTTCATTCTTTTCTTTGGCTGAGTAATATTCCATTGTCTGTGTATACCAGTTCATTTAAAAGAGTAGTTAACTTATACATACCTAGAACTTGCAAATTTTTATCATCAACAACAAAACCAATTACCTAAATCTTCGTGTGTGTACATGGGTATTTACTTATTTCCTGAGAATTCTTACAGTTCAGTGAGGGGGGAAAATATAAAGGAGAAAATGTGCAATTAACTCCCAGATTTTTTTTCCCTTTAATTTTAATACACTGAGGAATAAACGGAAGTAATTTAGGAAAGATTATCTTCAAAAAATATGTCATGGTAGTCCCTCCCCCCCCCCCCCCCCCAAAAGGAGTGTAAGTCTTGGAACATGTCCCTACATCTTTTGCAGAAATTCTGACTGTTCAGGATACTTTCATCACTGCTATAAGACAGAGAGATGGTGCTGAGTGAAGGTGAAGATGTCAAGAATAATTTGGTGAAGGTTGTTAGGCACCGATAACGATCAGGGGCCCCATCCTGAGGACTTGAAAAACCAAACCAAGCAAAAACAAAAACACTTCAACTTTAATTTTAGAATTAAAAAATAAAAGATGGACTATAGCTTGAACAATCCAAAAAGAGCCCTCTTAGTATTTCAAAAAAGAAAAGTTAAGATGTTTTCCCACAAGTTATAATTAAGGAAAAGCCTTATTACAATAAAAGTAGGTTTTCTCCTTAAGAGATACCATTCAGAATTGATTACCCTCCTTCACAGGCTGCAACAATAGATATGATTGACAAGCATGCCAAAGGCTTCATTCTTCTAACTGATTATCAAATGTTCCTCCCAGGAGCCAATTTCAATGAGTTGTTATATTCTGAGGTGCTGTCATAGACTCATTGGAAGGAACTAGAACTAGGAATGTAAGTTTCTTGTGTTTGCATTTCCAGGGACTCCATGTCAGAATATTATGTCTAATTTAATAATATAATTTTTAAAAGTTTTTGAAACTGGAAAAATGGAACAGATACCTCAGTTAAATCTTTATAAGAAACTATAAAACTTCAAAATAGTGCTTTCTATACTTTACCTCTTGTTGTTGGGAATAGATATTTACTATTGCAAGCAGTGAATTGAGTATCATGTAAAATTCAAATATAACACTGTTAATTATATTATTAATACTTCTTTGAGCATAAATGGAGTTAGTACCCTTTGTAACATGAAGGGGTAACCCTAACTCTTAGAATAACTATTTTCTGCTGAAGGGAGGGTATGAACATTTATAAATCAATCCTTCCTAGGACAAATGAGGCTATAAAAATCACAACCTAGGTATGTCTAATCTGCACAAAAAGGTGTTATCTTTCTTCTATGTATCTAGCACATAGTAGGCACTCATTTAGAAGTGCTATTTGTGAGTTACAAAGACCTAAAAATAAGTGGCTTAAAAATACATTAACTTTTCTCTCATGCACGATGGAGTCCAGAGATAGGCTGTTCAGGCCTGGCATATTGACTTTTTTGTATTATCAATATTTTAGAATACTTTTATTTTATGCTTTGCTGTTCTTTTTTTTTTTTTTTAAGATTTTATTTATTTATTTTAGAGAGAGAGAGAGTAAGAGAGAGCAAGAGGGGGTAGGGTTAGAGGGAGAAGCAGACTCCCCGCCGAGCAGGGAGCCCGATGTGGGACTCGATCCAGGGACTCCGGGATCATGACCTGAGCCGAAGGCAGTAGCTTAACCAACTGAGCCACCCAGGCACCCTGCTTTGCTGTTCTTAGCAGAAGGTTATATCCTCAGAACACCTCATGCTCACAATATGGCTGCCACATCCTACCTATCACATACAAATAGGAAAGGAAAATAGAACATGCAAAATGGTGAAGGCCAGCTGAATACCTGCCATTTTAGTGAAACTTTTCCAGAGTCCCAGAGAACAGCTTTTGCTCAAATATCATTGTCCCAGTCACATGCCTTCCCTTTTCTCTAAGGTAAGATGTAAAATGTATTTTTGCTGGATGCATTATCAAACCTAAAATCAGAATTCTGTGGTTAAAAAAGAAAGGAAAATCGGATTTGGATAGGCAACTGTCTTTCCCACAGTTATGATGATGACTTATTGGGAGGTCCACAGATAAATGAATCCTTTTCCAGTAGTTTGCTTCTCTGTGTGTCTGTACCATTCCCCTTTCAGCAGTGTGCGGAAGGCTGCTTAAACAGGCTTACCAGAGGCATCTGACAAATTTTCAGGAATTTCACAAGCTGGTAATTAAATACACACTTAAAAATTAAATAGAAACAGAATTGAATACATTATACTAAGAACAAAGATAAGAGATACTTAGAACACCTAAGCCCGTAATTATTGTACTATAATTTGGTATTATGTATGCCCTTCATGTCGTGTACATCTTTTGTGTCTGCATGAGGAAAATACTGTCTAATGGAAACTTCTGTAATGGGGTGCTGCTGTGTATCTCTTCCCAGTTCTGCATTTAGTGACCTCACATTGGTAGCTTAACACTGATCATCGAGGGAATATTTATACCACGGAAATTGACAAGTACTAAAATGTGGGCACTTTTTTTTCTGGAGAGTAGGTTTTCAACATTTACCAGCACACTTCTGCCTTCTAGTAATGAAAATATTTTTAATAGTTTGATATATTAATGCTGGCCAGCAAGGAAATCAGGGTAGGGACAAATTCAATATATTTCACTAACATTTTAATCCCATCCAAAAGGTTAACTAATGAACACATTAGAAGAGGGAAGGAATTATTCTTTCTCTGTTCTTGCCTTGCAACAATTCTCATGGGACCACCAGTACTACCAGCCAGATATTTCTGCTCTGAGCTAGAGAAATGAAGCTTTTGTGACCAATCTTCTGGAGAGATAAGCAAGGAAAGGAAATGTTGCATGTTTCACCACGGACTAATAATTTTGTTTAGGTTCCTCTGAGTTTGGCCACTTACCAGAAAAGAAAAAGGCACTTAAAAAAATTCTGCCTCACTGATTGTCCCTCTTCAGAGGGTATGAAAATGAGACCTCTGGGGGAATAAAGATGCAGTATTAAGCAGAAAATCAATGAGACAGTGTAGTGGGGATCATTTAAAAGGGTGATTTATAACCCCTTTTCTACATCTAGTGTTTAAATTAAGCGTGTTAAAGCTCAGTTAGCTTTCTCATTTTGGGTGCTTTTTCTTTCGCTCTCTATAATTGTGGGCAAACTTCCTACCCCACCGTCGGGAGTTTGAGATGGTACCAGAAAGATCTATAGGAGAAAGCAGTTGAACACCCTACTTTGGTGGGGCTGTAGGGAAGCAAGCACTCTTCATTGCTGAGGGAGTGTGAGTTAGTATGACATTTATGAAGGACAATTTGGCGATATTTATCCAAATTGTAAATGCATATAGCCTCTGACCCAGCAATTCTACCTTTGTGAATATATTCTACAGATACACTTGTATATAAGCTAAATGCTATAGGTTCAAATTTTTTCCCTATGTAACATTTTTACATAATAGCAAATGGTTAGAATCCACTCAAAGTCCAATAAGGAGTGGCTAAATAAATTATGACTAATTTTTATAGTGGAGTGCTCTGTATCTGTTAATAAAAATTTGTGGGAACTATATAGTTGGAAAAATGTGTCTTAACAGTATATTTAATATACCTTTTGTGTAAAATAAGCAAAAATAAAAATCTAAATTTATGTCTTCTTGAATATGCATAACTCTGGAAAGATCCAGAGAATCTAAGAATAGACACATATATGTGGAAGGGAGGGAGGTTCTGGCTAGATGAGGGACCATGTTGGAAGGAAAGGAACTTTTTTTTTTTACTTTTTAACTTCTATAGTTATTCATTTTTTGCGCCATGTGAACATACTATCTAATTAAAAATTTAAAAAAATCTTAAACTTTATACATAGTTATAATGCTTAAAGAGTAAGAAGCTTGCCCTTCATCAGCAGAGACATTATTAACCCGATTTGAGAAGGAGTCCTAGGTTCGAGATGGCTCCCTCAAAGGTTTAACAGAGGAGAGTTCAGTGAGGGACCGTGGGCAGAGATGTGCTGATTTTAGAGAATCCGTGTAGGAGAGTGAGGTCCTCGGGGACTGGCAAAGACAGGATGCTAGAACCACTGCTAGGTCACAGGAGAAGGGTAGGCGGGTGGATCCGTCGTGAAGGCATCGCAGGGACAAGAGCTCTGACAGTACAAATCAGCTACTGCCAAAAACAGCCAGGCACTGAGAAACAAAAAGAATCAATAGCCCAACTTTCCTGTTTTTCCACCATAATCTCCTGATAGTGCCAAACAGAAGCTCGAGAACTAGGAAGCCTAGGGGACTGTGTGGTCATCTTCCTGGGGGACAAAAGAGATCAGAGAAGAAAGGAGAATGAATCCAGGTAACAAATGAAAAATAACCAGTATGGGCTACTAGGATGACAATTTGCGTCTTGGCTGTGTGTGCGCACGTAGGTCCGCCCACATGTGTTCTGTAAATGAGTTAAAGATGGCCCCTGTATATTGGCCCCAACGTTGTGTACTTATCATGACAAGCTAGGATCATTAGCTCAAATCCTGCCAGCACCAAACTCAAATGTTTACATGTCCAGTTGTTTTCAATATAGCCCAAGTGAGCCTATTTTTAGCTATTTATCGACTTCCTGCTTTGTATACCCTGTGAAACTGCCCCCATCATCTGCTAGCCATAGATAAACAAACTTGGGGGCTGGAGAAGACCCAAGCCCCTGCTGCCCCTTGCAACTTTCTTACCAAGAGGTTCCCCACTTTGAGGCTGAGCGGCATCCCCTAGACATGTGAGCCCCTCTGCGATTCCTCTCTCCCCGGGGATTTCCTTGCCTTCTTCCCTCTGGGTGATGACCCCATCCTCTTGTCTCTGGACAGTCCCCTTCCCTGAAGCACTTTCCCTCTCCTGTAACCTGTCACCCACCACCCAGTAAGGCTCATTATATATCCCTGCCATCTCGTGGTCATGTTTTTTCCCTTGAGTAGCTCTGAAATCCTCTAAGTCCTCACAGTGTGCTTACACATGGATAACTATTTAATTCAGTTAATGTAAGTGAGTAGCTCGTATTCAGATAATTTTTTATAAATTACTCTATTGAGTTCTTAAAATAACTTTGTGGGTTAAGATCTGTTATCCCCACTCAAGGGTTAAATGGCTTGTTCAGCGTCTGAAGGCCATGGTGAAGCCATAATGCAAACTTGGGCTGCCTTCTGACTTCAAATCCTAATCCTTCCACAACCCCATACATAAAACCCGTCTTCAATTCTTGAACTCCCTCATATTCCCTGTCCCTCCATTGTTGTCTAATGCACAATGTTTATTTCTTATCACTCTTTCTTTCAAGGGGCACAGTAAGATGATTGCTCAGAGGTTCATCCGATACCCAAAATTCAACACATTGATGCAAAAAGCAGACTGAATCTTCTGTTTCTAGGCATGTTATATAACTGTATTACTTAAAAAATTTTCCCAGTCTAAAATCCCTTACGTGTGTTGTGTAAAATATAATACCTTTCTTTTTAAATGCAAAGCTTGGCTTATAAGATGGAGAAGAACAAGTCTAGGGAATGAGAAACCAAGCAAAGGATCCTAACACCTGAAATCATCCCTGTTAAGTTCTTCTGATCTCTATGTCCCAAAGCCTTGGCTTTTTGCAGCTACACATTGGACAGGAAATCAGCTTTTAGGGCACTCAAAAGAGAGATTTTGAGTTGAGACTCCATATAAATCTGAGAGCGAAGAAAGGCTACATTCCCAGAGAATGCTAGATTTGTAAAATCTGCTTACCAGCAAAGAGAAACAATAAGGAAATAATCAACCTTATTGCAGGCTCTAGGTAGAAGTAAATGGGGGATTAGGTTCATTTTTCACTTGTCTACATGGTCCAGGGAGCTCCAAACTAGACAAGTAACTGTTATGTGGTTCCAGATTGGTAGGAAAAGCAAATATTCCCTGGAGAGATGCCCAGTTATCTGTGATCTCATTGAATTCCACTTATATAGCCTAGTCATTCAACATGAGTCCGTAATCCGAACTTAAAAAATGCATGAGGAATAAGGTCTCAGTGAGCAAGAGCCAGTGAAACAAAGTCAAATTTGTTCCCCCACAGCCTTACTGAAATTATTGGATATAGAATTACACACATACACACAGTTATTGGATAGAAAATAATACCGTGTGTTTAAGATTTCCAGAAGATTTGTGCTGAGCATGGTATTCCAGTTTTTGATTTGTTGCAGAGGGGATAAAGAGTATTTTGTTATTTACTCCTCTGGTGACTAATTGGAATGTGCCTTTTTAATGTCATAAGTGAAGTATAAAAATGGAAAATGTTCATAAAAGGAAGTCTTCTTTGAAACTAAAAGTTGTCATACTATCCCTCAGAAATACTTTTAATGTAAGAAATAGCAGACTCCTACCTAGTCCTGTGACTTGCTTGGCCTCATTTTTTCTGTCTGTAAAATGAAACTTATAAAACCATACTGTGGGAAAGGGAGAAAAAGTTTTTATTTTTCTTCTCTTGTTTTCTTTGGCAGTCTTGAAAAAGAAGGGACTGCTACTTCTAAGAATTCTGCTGGTTCTCATGGTGATAAGTTAGTAAGTTTCTAAGTGAAGACAGATAAACCTTGATCTGTTGTGCTAATATGGAGCAATTTTTAAGGCACATTGGTAAGTGAAAAAACTCAAGATGCAGAACAGTGTGTAAATGCCCCCATTTGTGTAAAATAATATATATAACACACATTTGTTTATATATGCACAGAATATTCATGTAGGAATATGCATGATAACTGAGGGAGGAAGCAAGTGAATTTGGGGAATCTGGAGCTGGAGTACAACCTAGTTTCAGTTACATGACTGTTATTTCAATTTTATAATACTGGTTAATTAAAAATTAGACAAATTCCTTCATTAGGCAATAGATACTACCCTTAGTGATTGATGATACATTATGTGGCATATATTCAGACAATATAATATGTAGCAGATATGGTGTGTTATGTAGCTAGAGTATGTTTGCTTAGTTTTGACTCCTGACTCCATGGTTTTCTAACTTGACAAATTTGGGCAAGTTATTTAATCTCTCTATATCTTGGTTTCCTTTTCTATTTAATGGCTAAAATCATAAAGTTGTTTTGAGGATTAAATAAAATACTTCATATAAAATGCAAAGTACCTGACACATCGAAAAGACTGAGTAAATGTTAGCTTAGGTTGAGATTTCCAACCTTGCTGATGATTTTTCAGTTCATGTATTTCAAACACATTTATGTACTTGAAGCTCCAAAACTAATCACCAACAGGACAGAAAAATTTAATATATTATCAGAAGACACTACCGTTTGACAATTATGATACATTTACTTTTAAAATATTGGCTTGTCAGGCATATTTGGAAGGTGATGCCAAAGCCATTCTGAAATAATCAGAACAAGAAGATCAGGAGTGCCTGGGTGGCTCAGTCAGTTGAGCATCCGACTCTCGATTTCAGCTCAGGTCATGATCTCAGGGTTGTGAGATCAAGCCCTACATCAGGCTCCAGGCTCAGCGTGGAGTCCGCTTGAGATTCTCTTTCCCCTCTCCCTCTGCCCCTCTCCTGATCTCTATCTCTCTTCTCTAAATAAATAAAATCTTAAAAAAAAAAAAAAGAACAAACAGATCAATATTGTTGCCTTTTGGAGATATTTGGCCCTCAGGCTACATATGATCTGATAAAAAGCTGCCTAGAAAAATTACATTTCACAGTTTGCCAAATATCATATGAGTATTGGGAAGTGCGTCCTCTGGACAAGAAAATAAAATATGCACTTTGTTTATGGAATCATAGTGTTACTTCCATTTAAAATTACAAGCGAATAAAATCCTTTGGTAATACCAGCCGAGGGACTTGGCTTCCAGAGATTTCAAATTTATTCTTTTACAATGAGAAATATGACTAATTATCAAATAGACCAAAATACCAGACTTCACTGATCGCCATAATTTCTTCCCAGAGTACTGATTTATAATGAAGCCAAATTCTAACAGAATGTTCAGTTTGCAAAGTACATCTTCTGAACCCAGTGAGTTGGATGATCTGGAGCCACATTTCCACACTCTCCACGGTAGAGAATGTACCATGACTTAACTATTCATCAGCACTGGAGGCCAACGGATCAAGTTTAATTGCAGGGTTTTTGTTGTTGTTTTACCTTTGACTTTAGCTGAACATTGTTTCTTTTACGCATGTTAATGGTACTTTTTCCCAGGTTAGACTTGCAAGTACCGTCATATATTTCCTACCATTACTGAATTTCTAGATAGATGTTTCAGTAACCTAGGCATTTCTTTAGCTATCTGGGCTGGTTTACAATTACTGCATAACAAGTCCCATGCAAGTGTTGAAGACAACACAAATTTATTATTTTGCAGTTTCTGTTAAGCAGGAGGCAAGGTATGGTTTAGTAAGGACTTCTGCTCAGATTATCACTATGTGGCAAGGTCTCTGCTGGAGGTGCAGTCTCCTCGGAGGCTCAGGGGATCCTCAGGGGATCCACTGGTTGTGGCAGAACCCAGCTCCTTGGGATTGTAGGACCAAGGCCCTCAGCTCCTAAAGGCTGCCGACCATTCCCTGCCATGTGGTTCTTTTCATAAGATGGTAGTTTGTTTCTTCAAGGCCAGCAGGAGAGCATCTGCCGCAGCTTGGAATAGCTCTCTCCCGTCTGTCACAAGAGAGTCTTGTATAACTTAATCTAAACAAAGGACTGGCTACCCTTCATATTCATAGGTCCTGCCCACACTCAAAAGGGTAAGGATTATACACAGCTGTACACCAGGAAGTGGGAGTCTTGGTGCCATTTTAGAATTCTACCTGCCATGCTGTCTATTTATTGGCTATTAGGAGACTAAGAAGGGCAGAGGGTGCATTTGACTTGAGCCCTGAAGGCACTGAAGCATAATATCTAAATGCTCACGTGTCCAGCTGTTGTCACCCCCAAGGTTTTCCTACTGCAATTGGCTTTTTCCATGGTGGTGCAAAAGGACTTTAAACTTGGACTTGAAGAATCAGAATTAAGGGATGCAATGAATTTATATTGGGGATAAAATAATGCTGAAAGGACCTAGTATGCTGCGTTTTTAAAGAAAAAAAAATAGTTGTCTACATAAATTCTTTTTATCAGGATTCAGAATAACAAATTATGGTAATTGTGTGTAAGAAATAATAAGAGTCACCAGCTGAATGCCTATTATATCAGGGGCTCTACACACATTATTTCTTCCAATCTTTCCTATGAGGAAATTGAAGTTCAATTAATGCTAATATGAATAAATGTTAAAATGGTAAAAGTTAATTAATGTCAATGTATTGTTTAATACAGCTAGTTTCAAGCTAGGGTTTCAAATCTAGTTCCATTTGAGTTTGAAGACTATATTCACTAAATTCTACACTGTTATAGAAACTAGGAGCCTGATAAATTCCTAGTTAGCTTGTCCACAAACATTTATTGGGGCTTACTATGTGCCAGGCACTGCGCTAACCACGGGGGATATAATGGTAAACAAGGCAGACACGGTCTCTGCCCTCCAGGATAAGAGCTCAAGTTTCTGCCGGAGTCCAAGATCATAAATTTTTCTTATATCAAATAAAGATCTGATCTATGTTATTAATATTGTTAATACTAATTAGTAACATTAGTAACACTGTTCTATATGGAGTATAATGTGGTCTGGGAGCCTCTGGGGGGCTCAGTCAGTTAAGTGTCTGACTCTTGATTTCGGCTCAGGTCATGATTTCAGGGTCCTGGGATGGAGTCCCACTTTTGGCTCCCTGCTCAGTTGGGAGTCTGCTTCTCCTTCTCCCTCTGCCCCTCTCTCCTCTCGTGCTTGCTCTCTCTCTTTCAAGTAAATCAATAAAATCTTAAAAAAGAAGTTTTGGGATATAGTCATAGTGAAACTAAATACATTTTTTTCCTAACTATAATAGAACACTATGACATTTTTATTTGTAGTTACTATTAAAAAAGGAGTAAGAGACTGTGTGTGCATCCATGCACGTGCTTGGGTTTGAGAAAAAAAAAATAACCTGTTTGGTAAAAGAGTAACATTAACCATCAAAGAATTAAAAACTAGTATTTGTCTAGGTTGGAGCGGGGTTACCCAGTTGTCAGACGGAGTATGTGCTCTGGGTATGAATGAAGAGGGGTCACTAAAGACACAAATAAATAGATTAATAAATAGGAGAGATTGAGATTGATTTAGCATCAAAGATTTTACCAGAATTTTGAAAACAAAATCTAAGAAAGTTTTAATATCTATGTATCTATAAGTATTATTGACCTGTTTTTACGTTGTGTTATGTAAGGGGAGAAAACCAAGTGTACCATAATATTTTCAGTGATTTGGGGCTTCTAAAAACTCTTAATTCATTTGATCTTATTTTGAATCAACTGCTTAACACCTTTGTTTCTCCTTTTGCAAACTGCCATTAAAACGGAAGGACTTTTGAAGTGAATTGATGCGTACCCTTTCCACACTACAGAAGTAAAAGTCTTAAAAGTAAACAAATGTGGGTGCCTGGGTGGCTCAGTCGTTAAGGGTCTGCCTTGGGCTCAGGTCATGATCCCAGGGTCCTAGGATCGAGCCCCACATCGGGCTCCCTGCTCAGTGGGAAGCCTGCTTCTCCCTCTCCCACTCCCCCTGCTTGTGTTCCCTCTCTCGCTGTGTCTCTGTCAAATAAGTAAATAAAATCTTAAAAAAAAAAAAAAGTGCTTTTGTGAATTATGGAGAAACAACTGTTGCCATCTACTGGTGGCAATGCAAACTGCAGTAGGTTCTTTCCAGCAGCATATCAGACCATATAAAAATTGTATCGGTTTAATATGCAAATTACATTTAAAAATTTGGCAGTGATAAATATGGAAACATCTATTAATATCAGTAATGCATTATTATATAATTATAGGACTTGGAAAAATTTTATACCTCATATTAATACCTGCCATTAATAACAGTTCTGATGAACTTTTACATCATGCTACTTGTTATAATAAAAGCATAATTTAATATGAGAAAATTATTTTTTATGGCTTCAGCCAGGTTTTTAAATTACAGTGGAAAAATCTAAATACACAAGGTTAGTTGATTTGAGTTTACCTTGAATTAAAAATCTAAATATTTGATAGCTTTGTAATTAATTTTTGTATGTTTGAATGTTTTGTGAATTTAATTTTCTCTTAGGAAATATATTTGAAATGTTTGGTTAATACCAGTGTTTATTATATAATCTAAGAATAATTACCAGAATGTCAGGGTTAGGTAATCAGTATAATTATTTAATGGGAATATGATAATCATTAATATTTAGGATATACCCTCTTAAGAGACAGCACAGATAGTGGCTTACCTAGTGGGATTTGTAGATTGCTCAAATTATTGCACTGTCATAAGGCCAAATTCTACTGTGTAACAATATCAAGTCATTGTTTGCTAAAGTGAAAGTTACTCTTTAAGATGACTGACTGTATTAGGTTTTTGTTCATGTGCTTACATGTGTTGGGTCTTGTTGACATCAGAGCTCTTTGGAAGAGGAACATGGGACAGAAATTTTTTTTCTTAATGCCAGTTCTGGCCACTTTTTTTTTTTTTTTTTTTTTTTAAGATTTTATTTATTTGCGAGAGAGAGCGAGAGCGCACTCGCACAAGGGGGTGGAGGGGCAGAGGGAGAGGCAGAAGCGGACTCTCTGCTGAGCAGGGAGCCTGATGCGGGACTCGATCCCAGGACCCTGAGATCATGACCTGAGCTGAAGGCAGGAGCTTAACTGACTGAGCCACCCAAGTGCACCGGGACAGAAAATTTTGATGAGTAGGCCGAGAAGAAAGCTATCCCTGACTGGGGGGGCACTGCAGGGTTGGGCATGTGTGAAATGAAGTGCCCAGCATGAGGCACCTCTGTCTCTGGTACTTAACCCCTAGGGGAACTCAGATAAAAGGGGAAAATTTAAGGGCATCTTTAAGAGCACAGAGAGATCATTTATCTACTGAGCTATGTTGATGGTAGAAGACTAGGAATTGGAGTCAAAAGACCTCTACGTGTTGGTTTTATAATCCTAAATGGGTTATTGATTAGTCTTATAAGCCTTTATTTATTTATAAAGTGGATATAAAAATATTTGTTTAAAGAATGTACAATTGGGCATGCCTGGGGTGGCTCAGTCAGTTAAACATCTGCCTCTGGCTCAGGTCATGATCTCCAGGGTCCTGAGATCGATTTCCGCATTGGACTCCTTGCTTGGCGGGAAGCCTGTTTCTCCTTCTGCCTCTGCCACTCCCCCTGCTTGTGCACTCTCTCTCTCTCTCTCTGAAAAATAAAGAAGTAAAATCTTTGGAAGGCAGGCAGGCAGGCAGGCAAGCAAGCACATTGGTAACTCACATAATAGGCAATCCTTCCTCTTAGTTGCTATGAGTTAGTTTATAAGAAGACGACCTGCCTTAGCTAATTATATCCCACTGTGTGGGTGGGACAATAACTAGAGAATTAAGTGGTTGGAGAGAGAAATTTTAATTTTTTTAAAGGTAGAAACTTGATAGAAGTCTGAGTATGTTTAAATGTTGAGAAGACTGCCCTTAAGAGGAAGATATTGCCATTTACCCCACATAAGTCAACACTGACTTCTGAGGACAACTTTTCTGATATATAACGAGCTAGAAAGGCATTCAAAGTTAGTTTTCTCTAGTAAACCAAGAGTAGAACTGTAGGAGACTGCATTAGTGTTCACCAAGTACCCATTATCCCCTCAACATCTCCCACTACTCTTTCAGTTGGGGTGGGGCCATGTGACTAGTTCTTTTGTGAAGGGACTGTAAGTAACGTGTTCTTCCAGACAAAGGAAATGAAGAGCCAGTCTGATTCCAACATTTTTTCTTCCCCGTCACAGGAACTTTGTGTTCTCAGTGGTATAATAAGGCTAATATAATATAATATATGTAATGCATATAATATGTACTTATATTTCATGTTGTTTATAATTATATATTTTATATAATTTATAATGCTAACATAATTTATATAATAATATAATAGCCATAGTAAGGGGAAAGACTACCTGAATCACATTGGACCATGACTATAACATAAAAGAGAAATAAATCTTTAAGTCCTTGAGATGTTGAATTTTTTTTGTTTGTTTTGGCAGTTAGTGTTAATTACTCTGACTAGTGCAATATTTTAGGGTCAGAGCAAAACACTTGGCAAATATTTCACAATTTCTTGTCTGTTCCCTGGCGAATGGAAGATGTATTTTAAAAAAATGGGAAAGAAAACTTTTATTGGAATAAATAAATGGGTAGGAGAGATCTTGTCCTTCATTAGAAAAAATGAAAATCTAATGATGCCAGTGGTCCAAGTGATGGGCTTTCCATGTCTGAAAGAAGACATCTAGTCTTCAAAACTTACCTTTTAATAAGTTAATAATTTTTTCCTCCCTGGGATCTCAAAGGAAACATTTTGACAAATACAAGGGTGGGCTGGTGGACTGGCCATCCAGAATTCTGCCAACTGGTCTGGGCTAAAAAGTGAGTTAGTTAGGAAAGGGGACACAAAAAAGTTTTTGATGACAAAAACTGAGTTCTCTGGAATTTATGGTCAAAATCTTTTCCTTCATTTCTGATTTGGTTCTCTGTCAAGTTGTCTTAGTCTGCCCAGATTGCTATAGCAAATTATCATAGACTTGGTGCCTTAAACAACATTTATTTCTCACAGTTATGGAGGCAGGGGAGTCCAAGATCAAGATATTGGCAGGTTAGCTTCTTGGTCAGAACCCCTTTCCTGGTTTCCCACCTGCTGTTTTCACTGTATCCACACGGGGCAGAGAGAGAAAGAGCTAGTTCTCTGGCCTCTTTTGGCAAGGGCACTAGTTCCATCATGGGGTTCTGTCCTCCTGACCTCATATAAATCTAAGTACCTCTCAAAGGATGCCTCTCCTAACGCCAAACCATTGGGAATTAGGAATTCAACATATGAATTTGGGAGTGGGGGACACAAACATTTACTCCATAATACAGGTTAAATTGGATTTGTTTCTGAGCTAATGCTCTTTCTGCCAGGCTCATATTACCTATTTAATTTTTTTATTGTTATGTTAATCCCCATGCATTACATCATTAGTTTTAGATGTAGTGTTCCATGATTCATTGTTTGTGCATAACATCCAGTGCTCCATGCAAAACGTGCCCTCCTCAATACCCATCACCAGGCTAACCCATTCTCCCACCCCCCTCCCCTCTAGAACCCTCAGTTTGTTTTTCAGAGTCCATCATCTCTCATGGTTCGTCTACCCCTCCGATTTCCCCCCCTTCATTCTTTCCCTCCTGCTATCTTCTTCTTTTTTTTTTTTCTTAACATATATTGCATTATTTGTTTCAGAGGTACAGATCTGAGAGTCAACAGTCTTGCACAATTCACAGCGCTTACCAGAGCACATACCCTCCCCAGTGTCTATCACCCAGTCACCCCATCCCTCCCACCCTACCCCCCACTCCAGCAATGCTCAGTTTGTTTCCTGAGATTAAGAATTCCTCATATTAGTGAGGTCATATGATACATGTCTTTCTCTGTTTGACTTATTTCGCTCAGCATAATACCCTCCAGTTCCATCCACGTTGTTGCAAATGGCAAGATCTCATTCCTTTTGATGGCTGCATAATATTCCATTGTATATAGATACCACTTCTTCTTTATCCATTCATCTGTTGATGGACATCTTGGCTCTTTCCACAGTTTGGCTATCGTGGACATTGCTGCTATAAACATCGGGGTGCACGTACCCTTTCGGATCCCTACACTTGTAAACACCCGGTAGTGCAATTGCTGGATCATATGGTAGCTCTATTTTCAACTTTTTGAGGAACCTCCATACTGTTTTCCAGAGTGGCTGCACCAGCTTGCATTCCCACCAACACTGTAGGAGGGTTCCCCTTTCTCCGCATCCCCGCCAACCTCTGTCATTTCCTGACTTGTTAAATTTAGCCATTCTGACTGGTGTGAGGTGGTATCTCACTGAGGTTTTGATTTGGATTTCCCTGATGCCGAGCGATATTGAACACTTTTTCATGTGTCTGTTGGCCATTTGGATGTCTTCTTTGGAAAAATGTCTGTTCATGTCTTCTGCTCATTTCTTGATTGGATTCTTTGTTCTTTGGGTGTTGAGTTTGATGAGTTCTTTATAGGTTTTGGATACTAGCCCTTTATCTGATATGTCATTTGCAAATATCCTCTCCCATTCTGTTGGTTGTCTTTTGGTTTTGTTGACTGTTTCCTTTGCTTTGCAAAAGCTTTTTATCTTGATGAAGTCCCAATAGTTCATTTTTGCCCTTGCTTCCCTTGCCTTTGGTGATGTTTCTAGGAAGAAGTTGCTGCGGCTGAGGTCGAAGAGGTTGCTGCCTGTGTTCTCCTTTAGGATTTTGATGAACTCCTGTCTCACATTGAGGTCTTTCAACCATTTAGAGTCTATTTTTGTGTGTGGTGTAAGGAAATGGTCCCGTTTCATTCTTCTGCATGTGGCTATCCAATTTTCCCAACACCATTTGTTGAAGAGACTGTCTTTTTTCCATTGGACATTCTTTCCTGCTTTGTCAAAGATGAGTTGACCATAGAGTTGAGGGTCCATTTCTGGGCTCTCTATTCTGTTCCATTGATCTATGTGTCTGTTTTTGTGCCAGTACCATATTGTCTTGATGACAGCTTTGTAATAGAGCTGGAAGTCCGGAATTGTGATGCCGCCAGCTTTGCTTTTCTTTTTCAACATTCCTCTGGCTATGCGGGGTCTTTTCTGGTTCCATACAAATTTTAGCATTATTTGTTCCATTTCTTTGAAAAAAGTGGATGATATTTTGATGGGGATTGCATTGAATGTGTAGATTGCTCTAGGTAACATTGACATCTTCACAATATTTGTTCTTCCAATCCATGAGCATGGAACGTTTTTCCATTTCTTTGTGCCTTCCTCAATTTTGTTCATGAGTATTTTATAGTTTTCTGAGTACAGATCCTTTGCCTCTTTGGTTAGATTTATTCCTACGTATCTCATGGTTTTGGGTGCAATTGTAAATGGGATCGACTCCTTAATTTCTCTTTCTTCTGTCTTGTTGTTGGTGTATAGGAATGCCACTGACTTCTGTGCATTGATTTTATATCCTGCCACTTTACTGAATTCCTGTATGAGTTCTAGCAGTTTTGGGGTGGAGTCTTTGGGGTTTTCCACATAAAGTATCATATCATCTGCAAAGAGTGAGAGTTTGACTTCTTCTTTGCCAATTTGGATGCCTTTGATTTCTTTTTGTTGTCTCATTGCTGTGGCTAGGACTTCTAATGCTATGTTGAATAGCAGTGGTGATAGTGGACATCCCTGCCTTGTTCCTGACTTAGGGGGAAAGCTCTCAGTTTTTCCCCATTGAGAATGATATTCGCTGTAGGTTTTTCATAGATGGCTTTTATGATATTGAGGTATGTACCCTCTATGCCTATACTCTGAAGAGTTTTGATCAAGAAAGGATGCTGTACTTTGTCAAATGCTTTTTCTGCATCTATTGAGAGGATCATATGATTCTTGTTCTTTCTTTTGTTAATGTATTGTATCACGTTGATTGATTTGTGGATGTTGAACCAACCTTGTAGCCCAGGGATAAATCCCACTTGGTCATGGTGAATAATCCTTTTAATGTACTGTTGGATCCTATTGGCTAGTATTTTGGTGAGAATTTTTGCATCCACGTTCATCAGGGATATTGGTCTGTCATTCTCCTTTTCGATGGGGTCTTTGTCTGGTTTTGGGATCAAGGTAATGGTGGCCTCATAAAATGAGTTTGGAAGTTTTCCTTCCATTTCTATTTTTTGGAACAGTTTCAGAAGAATAGGTATTAATTCTTCTTGAAATGTTTGGTAGAATTCCCCTGGGAAGCCATCTGGCCCTGGGCTTTTGTTTGTTGGGAGATTTTTGATGACTGCTTCAATTTCCTTAGTGGTTATAGGTCTGTTCAGGTTTTCTATTTCTTCCTGGTTCAGTTTTGGTAGTTGATACATCTCTAGGAATGCATCCATTTCTTTCAGATTTTCTAATTTGCTGGCATAGAGTTGCTCATAATATGTTCTTATAATTGTTTGTATTTCTTTGGTGTTGGTTGTGATCTCTCCTCTTTCATTCATGATTTTGTTGATTTGGGTCATTTCTCTTTTCTTTTTGATAGGTCTGGCCAGGGGTTTATCAATCTTGTTAATTCTTTCAAAGAACCAGCTCCTAGTTTCGTTGATCTGTTCTACTGTTCTTTTAGTTTCTATTTCATTGATTTCTGCTCTGATCTTTATTACTTCTCTTCTCCTGCTGGGTTTAGGCTTTATTTGCTGTTCTTTCTCCAGCTCCTTTAGGTGTAGGGTTAGGTTGTGTACTTGAGACCTTTCTTGTTTCTTGAGAAAGGCTTGTATTGCTATATACTTTCCTCTTAGGACTGCCTTTGCTGCATCCCAAAGATTTTGAATAGTTGTGTTTTCATTTTCATTGGTTTCCATGAATTTTTTTAATTCTTCTTTAATTTCCTGGTTGACCCATTCATTCTTTAGTAGGATGCTCTTTAGCCTCCATGTATTAGAGTTCTTTCTGACTTTCCTCTTGTGATTGAGTTCTAGTTTCAAAGCATTGTGGTCTGAAAATAGGCAGGGAATGATCCCAATCTTTTGGTACCGGTTGAGACCTGATTTATGACCTAGGATGTGATCGATTCTGGAGAATGTTCCATGGGCACTAGAGAAGAATGTGTATTCCATTGCTTTGGGATGAAATGTTCTGAATATGTCTGTGAAGTCCATTTGGTCCAGTGTGTCATTTAAAGTCTTTATTTCCTTGTTGATCTTTTGCTTAGATGATCTGTCCATTTCAGTGAGGGGGGTGTTAAAGTCCCCCACTATTATTGTATTGTTGTCGATGCATTTCTTTGCTTTTGTTATTAATTGCCTTATATAATTGGCTGCTCCCATGTTAGGGGCATAGATATTTACAATTGTTAGATCTTCTTGTTGGATAGACCCTTTCAGTAGGATATAGTGTCCTTCCTCATCTCTTATTACAGTTTTTGGTTTAAAATCTAATTTGTCTGATATAAGGATTGCCACCCCAGCTTTCTTTTGGTGTCCATTAGCATGGTAAATGGTTTTCCACCCCCTCACTTTCAATCTGGGGTTGTCTTTGGGTCTAAAATGAGTCTCTTGCAGACAGCATATCGATGGGTCTTGTTTTTTAATCCAATCTCTGATAGCCTGTGTCTTTTGATTGGGGCATTTAGCCCATTTACATTCAGGGTAACTATTGAAAGATAGGAATTTAGTGCCATTGTATTGGCTGTAAGGTGACTGTTACTGTATATTGTCTGTGTTCCTTTCTGGTCTATGTTGCTCTTAGGCTCTCTCTTTGCTTAGAGGACCCCTTTCAAGATTTCTTGTAGGGCTGATTTCGTGTTTGCAAATTCCTTTAGTTTTTGTTTGTCCTGGAAACTTTTTTATCTCTCCTTCTATTTTCAATGACAGTCTAGCTGGATATAGTATTCTTGGCTGCATATTTTTCTCATTTAGTGCTCTGAATATATCCTGCCAGTCCTTTCTGGCCTGCCAGGTCTCTGTGGATAGGTCTGTTGCCAATCTAATGTTTCTACCATTGTAGATTACATATCTCTTCTCCCAAGCTGCTTTCAGGATTTTCTCTTTGTCTCTGAGACTCGTAAGTTTTACTATTAGATGTCGGGGTGTTGACCTATTTTTATTGATTTTG
The DNA here is from genome assembly GCF_011800145.1 of Mirounga leonina. Taxonomy (NCBI): domain Eukaryota; kingdom Metazoa; phylum Chordata; class Mammalia; order Carnivora; family Phocidae; genus Mirounga; species Mirounga leonina. The sequence continues at coordinate 46,722,884 of NW_023270268.1, forward strand.
AGGGGGGTTCTCTGTGCCTCCTGGATTTTGATGCCTGTTTCCTTCCCCAAATTAGGGAAGTTCTCTGCTATAATTTGCTCCATTATACCTTCTGCCCCTCTCTCTCTTTCTTCTTCTTCTGGGATCCCAATTATTCTAATGTTTCGTCTTATGGTATCACTTATCTCTCAAATTCTGCCCCGTGATCCAGTAGTTGTTTATCTCTCTTTTTCTCAGCTTCTTTATTTTCCATCATTTGGCCTTCTATATCACTGATTCTCTCTTCTGCCTCACTTATCTTAGCAGTTAGTGCCCCCATATTTGATTGCACCTCATTAATAGCCTTTTTGATTTCTACTTGGTTAGATTTTAGTTCTTTTACTTCTCCAGAAAGGGTTTCTCTAATAACTTCCATGCTTTTTTCAAGCCCAGCTAGTATCTTTAAAGTGATGATTCTGAACTCTAGATCTGACATCGTACTGATGTCCGTATTGAGTAGGTACTACCTCTTGTTCTTTTTGTTGAGGTGATTTTTTTCCATCTTGTCATTTTGTCCAGAGGAGAATAGATTAATGAGAGAACAAAATGCTAACAGGTTAACAATGTCCCCAGAAAATATACTCTAAACAAATCAGCAAAGACCTGAAGCAGTCTGAAAAGAAAGGGAAAGAGAGAAAAAAGAAAAAGAAAAAAAGAAAAAGAAAAAGGTAGAGATAAAAACAAATAGAAACAGAACAAAACAAAAAAAAAACAATGTGATCAAATATGATCAGGCTGGTATATAGTCAGTGCCACACACTAGATTTTGGGTGTATTTTGGTCTGTTAGAAGAAAGTGCCTCCCAAAATTTTAAAGAAAGAAAAACTTATATATGTACAAAAATAAGGGTTGATATGATGAAGGGATGGAATATGACTGTAAAGATGGAAATAATAAAAAATTTTATAAAAGGAATTGATAAGAAGTTGTTTGAAAAAAAGAAGAGGATTTAAAAAAAAAGAGAGAATGTGATCAGGCAGGGGAGTAGAAAAAACCCATACACTAGAGATTTAGGGTATATTTTGATCTGTTAGAAGAAACTATATCAAAATTTTAAAGAGAGAACAACGTATATATATATATGCCAAAAATACGGGTAACTACTATGAAGGGATAGAATGTGACTCTAAAAATGAAAAAGAAAAATGTTTTTTTTTTTAGAAAGGGATTGATAAGATGTTGGTTGAAAAAGGGAAAAAGAAAAATTCAAAAAAAAAAAAAAAAGACAGTAAAAAAAAAAATAACTTTGAAAGACTAAAGAATCATGGTAAAAAAAGCCATGAATTCTATGTGCATTATTCCCCTAGCGCTGGAGTTCTGCCGTTCTCATTGATCGGTAAACTTGGTGTTGGCTGGCTGTTCTCGCTGATCTTCTGGGGGAGGGGCCTGTTGCCGTGGTTTCCAAATGTCTTTGCCAGAGGCAGAATTGCCCCGCCCTTGCCTGGTCCGGGGTAAGTAATCTGCTCGCGTTTGCTCTCAGGAGCTTTTGTTCCCTACAAGTTTTCCGTACAGCTTTGGAGGCAGAGAATGAAAATGGCAGCCTCCCAATCTCTGCCTCGGAGGAGCCAAGAACTCGGGGCCCCGCTCCTCAGTGAGCCCCCAGAGAAAAGCCATCAGTCACTCCCGTCTCCCCGGTTTCCAGCCGCACTCCATGCTCACCCGGCCTGTGACCCTGCGTTTCTATCTCTGGCACCCAACCCCGGGTGGAGTATCCAAACCCAGCAGATCCCTGTGGTGCGCTGCCACACCTCTCCTTCCGGGGGAAGAAGAGGAGTCTCCCCGGATCTGCTGCTTTTTGGGTCCCTGTTGGAGGAGCAGGGGCCTGACTGTGCCGTGGATCACGGTTTATGGCCACCCTGAACTGAGAGCCCCCGCCTGGGCTCCGTCTCTGCAGCCGGCTTTCCCGCTCCGATACCTGGGAGCTCTGCAGCACTCAGGCACCCCTGGTCTTTCTGTGACCCCGAGGGTCCTGAGACCACACTGTCCCACAAGGGTTCCAGCCCCCGCTTAGCCACCGGAGTGACATCCCTCAGCGGAGCCAACTTCTAAAAGTTCTGATTTTGTGCTCCGTGGTTCTATCACTTGCCAGAAGCAGCTGACGGAGGCCCCTCCCCCGCTGTCTATCCTCCTGAATATCACCTCAGATTCACTTCTCCACACGCCCTACCTTCCAGAAAGTGGTGGCTTTTCTGTTCAGAGAGTTGTTGCTATTCTTTTCTTCGATCTCCTGTTGAGTTTGTAGGTGTTCAGAATGGTTTGATCCCTATCCAGCTGAATTCCTGAGAGGAGACAAAATCCAGGTCTCCTACTCCTCTGCCATCTTGCTCCGCCCCCCCCATATTACCTATTTAGATCTAGTTACATTAACGTAATCTTCGATAATTTTTATTCTGTATGCCACTGTTATTATGTTTGGGCACCTGAATGCCACAATTTCCATTTCAGATTGAGAGGTACTTACTTATCTGTTGGCAATTGTGTGCATTTGAGAAAGGGATGGATATATTCATTTCTCTCTCAATATACAATTACATACATACAAATACATGTATATTCCTAGGAATATATTCATAGGAGGTATCTATATCCCCACATCCTATATTTAACAGCTGTCTTCAAAACACATTGAATTTTGCCAATTTTCAATATTTTTGGATATTGTTATTTTAAATTTTATCTGGAATAAGTTACAGTCATAGATTTCTTAGAAATGAAATCATCTTTGCACTCAGAATAAATTTCACTTATGTAATGCGTATTATTTTTAATTAATGCATCATTTGTTATCTTTGATTTAGTATTTGAGATTGGTCTATACTTTTCCATTTTTAGTACTATTTTTGTTGGTATTTGAAATAAATGTTCCACTAGCTTTTAGTAAAGAATCTAAAAATTTTCATTCTTTTTCTGTGCTTGGAAACAGTTTTAATAATGTTGAAGTTGTAACTAAATTAATCTTATTCTTTCCTGATATAGATTAGTAGCATTTAAAGCTATGGACTCCCCTCTTAACATTGTTTTAGCTTTTTCTCACAGATTCTAATATTTTATTGCAATCTTAAATTACTATTTATGAGTTTAAACTTTAAAATTATTTCTCTGTTTTTTCTCTACGTGGTTTTCTGCCCTATGCAGATTGATGATAGATAGGTAGAGAGGTGACAGATGTGTTATAGAGAGATTCCAACATTTTGAAATCCTTTGAAAACTTGCTGGGAATCCTAATCACTCATTTGTCTACGTATTAGTAGGAGCAGAAAATTATTTTTTTGTTTTTTGTTTTTTAAGATTTTATTTATTTGACGGAGAGAGACATAGCGAGAGAGGGATCGCAAGCAGGGGGAGTGGGAGAGGGAGAAGCAGGCTTCCTGCTGAGCAGGGAGCCCGATGCAGGGCTTGATCCCAGGACCCTGGGATCATGACCTGAGCCGAAGGCAGAAGCTTAATGACTGAGCCACCTAGGCGTCCCTTGCCATAGAAAATTGTTTTTGAAACGACAAACAAAAAACTTAGTTTTCTTTTATTAAAGAGTGTGTCCTGATTAAATATTTCAGTTTTTGATAGAATTCAAACTTTCCAATGCTATTTATTCATCAACCTCATAAATATGCCTTTAAAGTTTTTACAGTTAGAACCTTGAATGTCTTCTGTTCAAATGTAATAGACTCCATTATGACAACAATGGACTTATTCCTCTAAGTCTTAACTTTATTTTGGCTCAGATCATATTAACACATGTACCACGTTAACCTCACGCAAGGATAATCAAAGTAACAACTCAGATATTTGTTGAGAGGTCGTTGACTATAAAGTTTGCCACATCACATGGCACTTGCTTTCTGATGATCTACAGAAAATTTTCTTCCAGGTATTAGTAAGTGGAGAACCTGCATTTTTTTTTTTTTTTTCTGAGCAACTAATATGTATTTATGTTACAGGCATTTATACATATTTAAAATAATCTTGCTTTCCTCTACTCCAGCACCAAGAAATATTGGAGGTAAATTTTGGAACATCTTCAGGAATTGTGCTTGGCATCAAAGTATTAATTTTGTATAGGCATCCTTCTCTAACTTCATCGTATTTCTTGCTTTTGTTTTCCTTTTACTCTGTTTAGTTTATAAGTGAGAGAAACCTCATTTGGTTCCAGATGACCTATATGCCGCTCAAACTAGCCAAGAAGCAGAATTTATAAGATACTTTTTTTTTTTTGAGGGGCCCAAAGAAGAGAATTCCATTGGATCTCAGGAATTACTAGAACTGTAGGCTAGAACCCCATCAGGGTTTTGTCTCAGTTTGTATATTTGTGTAACTACTTCACATTTCTTTTCCCTTAGAGTATTGACTCTATGTAATGATGGTAAGTGGTCAATATAAACAATGGGAAGAGAGTGTAAGTGGAATTTTTTAAAGATTTTATTTACTTAGAGAGAGAGACAGTGAGAGAGGGAATACAAGCAGGGGGAGTGGGAGAGGGAGAAGCAGGCTTCCCGCCGAGCAGGGAGCCCGATGCGGGGCTCGATCCCAGGTCCCTGGGATCATAACCTGAGCCGAAGGCAGACGCTTAACGACTGAGCCACCCAGGTGCCCAAGAATATAAGGGGAATTAAAGCAATCAGAAGTCCTTATTGTTATTCAGGAGATGTGTGGAATTATTAATTTAATTTAGAGCTGTAAGTATGCGTATTTTTAAGTATGCATATTTTTTAAAAACTAAAAATAGAATTGAAGACACTCATTAATTTAATAGAGTCAAGGAAAAAGGAAAAATGATTAGGAAAAGAAAAACATTGTTAACAGCACACAGTAATATGATAGGAATACATGTACCATAAGGTAGTAATACATTTACATAAGGAACCACAACAAATAGAGAAATCACAAGGTAAAAGGTAGAAATTCTCAGTTTGTTTAAACTACAAAATTTAGCTATACCTTATTGTTAAGGGACACACTGATAACAGTGTTCCGGAAAAGATGATTATCAAACAAAATAGATCTTAAGTTAAATACATTATTATGAAAAAGAGGGCATTACATGATAAAAGTAAGTTATTATGATTTTGATAATATATGACCTTAAAAAATCTTTAATATGCATGAAGCAAAAATTACAAATAGAAATTTATAGATATGCAATTATAAAGATTTATAATTTTACTTAATATAATTTTTAAAAAATCAGTTGCTTAAGCAAACAAAATTTAGCACCAATACAGAGGATTTGAACAATACAATTTGTAAGCTTAAGATAATAGCCATACATGGAATGTACATTAAAAAATTAAAGGACACATTCTTTTCAAGCACATGCAATCCTTTTTAAAAATGAACATACATGGGCCACCAAGAAACTCTCAATAAAATTAGACATAAGTATTGATAAAATTAGAAATCAATAGCAAGAGTATAGGCATTTGGAAATTTAAAAATGCGTATTAATATAATTTATTGGTTAAGGAATAAACAATCAAATATTCATGTATCAAAATAATAGTGTGATAGACATAATACCAAACAAAAAAGGAGCTTGCAGATTCATAAAGTGATAGCACTTACATAAATTTAAGCATATAAAAAACATTACTATATATAAATACATAGGCACCATAACATGCATGGGAATGATATAAAGCATTTTCAGGGTAGTGGATACTTCTAGGAAATCAGGAAGGGAAGGAACCAAATTAGAGTTATAGCTGGATCTGTAACACCTAAGTTCAAAAAAAAAAAAAAAAAGGAAAGAAAAAGATCTAGAGCAAACATATGAAGTGTTAACTTCTTTTAAATCTGGTTGTTGGATGTCCAGCTATTTTTATTCTTTTTTAAATATGTACACTACATTGTAATTAAAATAATGTTTTTAAAAAAATAGTGAAGTAGAAAACACATATCCTTATAATCTGCAGGAACCATTTCCATCTTGGCTCTTCTATCTGGGAGAGTGTGGGGCTTTGGATAAATTACTTAATTTCATTGAGCTCCAGTTTCCTAGCCATAGAATTACTCTGAGAATTCTATAAGGCTCATATATTGTTCACCTAATTTAGAACTACCATATGGCAGATGCTCAACAAATATTTATTCCCACATTTGCTGAATAAATGGATGAATAAAGGAGTGATCGTGACCTTGAGTCCTAGAATCATAATGAGTGAGCAGTGCACGCCATTTCTCAATTTAGAATCCAGGAATATGTCTGACAGAGTAAACAAGAGGTAATCATTTCTGTATCTGCCAAGAGGTGTGCAGTGAGTCTTGTTCTGACCCTTAGGGGCTGCAGCAAATAAAACATTACCTTCTGCTACATGAAAAAGCTGTACCTTTGGTCATCATTTTTATTATTGTCCTGATTTAAAGATTTTTTCAGTGTATACCTCAAAAAGTAATTCTTAGGCAGACTCCTCAGCAATACCTTTTAACCTTAGAAATAAAATGTCACTCAGATTTTGGATATGATATCACCTGTGAAAATGCTGAATATATATTATTTGGCAAAGTTTAACCTGGTAGTCATTAAAAGCAAGCTTCCTTCCCACCACTCTCCACCCTCCCTGTCATCTGCTCCAAAAGGCACATCTCTGTGAAGTACAGTAACGTCCCCTTAATCAAGGGGAATATATTGTAAGACCCCCAGTGGATGCCTGAAACCACAGATAGTTCTGAACCCTGTAAGACTGTTTTTTTTCATATATATATATATATATATATATATTTACATAGCTAAAGTTTAATCTATAAATTAGGCACAGTAGGATATTGACAATGATAACTAATAAAACAGAACAATTATAACATTATACTGTAATAAAAGTTACGTGACTGTGTCCCTCTCTCAAAATACTGTACTGTATTCATTCTTTTTGTGATGATGTGAGATGTTAAAATGCCTACGTGATGAGATGAAGTGAGGGGAATGACAGGCAGTGTGACGTAGTGTTAGGCTACTATCGACCTTCTGATAAGATTTCAGAAAGAAGACCATCTGCTTCCAGATTGCCAGTGACCGTGCGTAACTGGAACAGTGGAAAGTGAAACCATGGATAAGGGGGACCTGCTATATCTTTGTGCTAAATATTAAACTCCTGCCATGGAACATGAAGCGTCTGAACTACCTATTGCCAAAATAACCAGTTGACAGATGAATAATTCAGTCAAGATGATTTTGTGGAATTCTTTAAAAGAAAATATGTTCAGTTAAAAAAAAATAATTAGCCATTTCCCTGAACTCGGCCTCTTTTTCAAATGAATTTATCAAAACCATCTGTATGTCTAGACATGGCCCAAGATAAAGTATTCCCAACAGCATATTAAGTAATGAAAATGAACAAGTTAGAAAATGAATAGTTCTTCAGGGAATATTAGTAATTCTGGTAAAAGAATTTAAGGGATAATTTAAGTTTGGAATCTACTTAAAAGCCAACATGCTAAGTACTCCAAGGTGAGTTATTTATTAAAATATTAATTTTATTTTAAACAGACCATAAATAGACCCATAAATACAGAGAACAAACTGGTGGTTGCCAGAGGGAAACGCGAATGGATAAAAAGGGGTGAAGGAAAGTAGGAGGTACAAACTCCCAATTATGAATTGAGTAAGTCACTAAAGTGAGGAACAGCATAGGGATTACAGTCAATGAACAATATTGTAATAGTGTTGTATGATGAGCATAGTATAACATACAGACTTGTCCTATCATTATGCTGTATATCTGAAACTAATGTAACATTGTGTATTAACTGTACTTTGATAAAAAATATATTCATTTCAAAACCAGTTTGGTTATCATTTGGAGGTGCTGTTCTGCAACGTACAGCTTATTTACCTAGGACCCATCTAATGCAGCTCTAAGAAATAAATTGCAAAATTTTTTTTGAGGAATTCATAGGTAGGAGTATTGATCTTTAAAATTTGACACATTTTAGTATATATGTTTTCACATATGTTTGCTGTAAATCTTATGGAATCATTAACAGTAACCAAGGAAGTCATTTTGATTTGCATAATAAATGGGCTATATGCATAAGCTTTCCTTCCAGGCCTAGTAACATTCTGAGTTAGAACTCTTGTAATTTTTCTCAAGATCTAGACAAATATTCCCCACTACAGTTGACTAGAAAAGCAACTATTCTTGATTTTTCCTTTTTCTTCATTGCTCTCTCACTGTAGATAGCGGTAAAGTAGCAGGATCCATGAGGAAGGTGAGGCTATGGCCTGACACCAAGGAAAGATCTGGTACATACATAATGTACCACAGCTCCTAGATCATTCCATTTTTAAAAGTTATTTTCAATCTTCCTTTTTAAAACTTTTATTGAGATATAATTCATTTTCTTCTGTTTTGTAGATTGTCTTTTCACTCTCCTGATGCTATCATTTGAAACACAAATATTTTTAATTTTGATGACCTCCAACTTCTTTTCCCTTTTGTTGCTTAGACTTATGCTTTTGGTGGCATATCTAGGAGTGTTTTGCCTATCAAGGTTATGAAAATTACTTCTGTGTTGTTTTTTTTTTCTGTGAGTTTTGTGGAATTAGTTCTTACATTTGTATCTATCTTCTAGGAATTATTTTTGTGTATGGTATAAGGAAAGGGTACAGTTTAACTCTGAAGGTGGATGTCCAGTGTCCCACCATATGTAGAAGACTATTCTTCATTGAATTGTCTTGGCACTCTTGTCAAAAATCAGTTGATCATAAATGTTAGGGTGTATTTTTGGACTCTCAATTCTATTCCATTGATCTCTATGTCTATCCTCATACCATATTCTTTTGATTACTGAGTTTTAAAATTGTGAAGTGTGAATCCTGCACCTTTGTTCTTTCCTTCAAGAATGTTTTGAGTATAGGAAAGGTGACATCCTTGTCTTGTTTCCGATCTTGGGAAAACATTCGGGTTTTCACCATTAAGTGTGATGTTAGCTGTGGGTCTTTTCATAGAAGCTGTCTTTCAGGTTAATGAAGTTCCTTTCTATTTCTTTTTTTTTTTTTAATTTTATTTATTTGATAGAGAGAGACACAGTGAGAGGGAACACAAGCAGGGAGAGTGGGAGGGGGAGAAACAGGCTTCCCGCGGAGCAGGGAGCCCGATGTGGGGCTCGATCCCAGGACCCCGGGATCATGACCTGAGCTGAAGGCAGATGCTCAACAACTGAGCCACCCAGGTGCCCCCTTTCTATTTCTTTTCAAAGTTTCTTTCTGTTTTTATTTTATCATGAAGATGCTTTTTCTGTATCTGAGATAGTCCTATAGTTTTCATCCATTAGTCTATTGATATGGTATATTACCTTAAATGATTATTGTATGTTAAACTTCACCATCCTGAAATAAATTCCACTTGGTCACAGAAGTGTATAATCCCTTTTATATACTGCTGGTTTCAATGCGCTATATCTTGTTGAAGACCTTTGCATCTAAATCCATAAGGTAAAATGGCCTGTACTCTTCTTGTAATATCTTTGTCTTGTTTTCATATGTGGCTAACACTGGCTTCATAAAATAAGTTAAGAACTATTTCATTTTTTTTTAGGTTGTGAAGAATTGATGTTTATTTTTCTTTAAAACATTTATAGAATTTACCAGTGAAGCCATCTGATCCTGGGCTCTTTTTTGTGGGAAGTCTTGAATTAACTCAATTTTTTTAAAAAAAATGATTGCAGGTCTATTCACATCTATTTCTTCTTTTGTCAGTTTTGGTAGTTTACTTCTTTCTAGGAATTTTTTCATTTCATCTAAATTATTAAATTTGTTTATATTAATTGCTTATATTATTACTTTAAAATCCTTTTTATTTCTATGTTCCCCCTTCTTTTTTCACTTAAAATCTTTTCTCTTATTCTTAAGTAGCTAAAGATTTGTCAGTTTTGTTGATCATTTCACCATCTTGTTCCATTGGTTTTTTTCCATATTGTTTTTCTATTAATCTCCATTCTAATTTTTATTACTATCTTTCCTCTGTTTGCTTTAGGGTTACTGTGCTTTTCTTTTTCCAGTGTTTTAAGATGAAAGGTTAGGTTATTGATTTAAGATACTTCTTCATCTAAAGTATTTGTGCTATGAATTTCTCTTTAAGCACTTCTGTAGCTGTATTCCATCTTGGTATGCTGAAGCTCTGTTCATTTTTTTTCTGTGTATTCAGATCACATAATGTACATCAGTCATCTTCATATTTACTGATTCTCTCTTTCATCAGCTAAAATCTCTTGAGTCCCTCTACTAAATTTATGTCAGTTGTATTACTTTTCAACTCCAGAATTTCTGTTTAGTTTTCTTTTACGGTTTGCGTCTCGTTTTTGACATTCTGTATTAGATGAGACATTGTCATAATACCTGTTTTTACTCCTTATGCATGGTTCCCTTCAGTTCTTTGAATGTATTTATAACAGCTACTTTAAATTCTTTGTCTGCAAAGTTTGATCATTGAGCCCTCTTGAAGGCAATTTCTATGCCTGCACTTTTTTTTTTTTTTCTGTATATAGGTCATACTTTCCTGTTTCTTTATGTCTTTAGTAAAATCTATGTCCCCACAGCATGTGTTGTCTGATGGGGCTCCTCATAGGGCTCAGTCTTGGGTATACATACCATCACTCGGGGTAAGTTTTTTTGAAAAAAATTTTTTTTTCAAATCAGGGCCCTCTTTTTCTTTCCCTGAACTCTCTGTTAAGTCTTTTTTTTCCCCCTTTGTCATTATGTGCCCCTCTATAAACTCCACTAATTGCTAGCTGATTGCTCTATTGTTTTCAGCAATACCCTGGGACATAAATTGCTCTGCAGTTTAATTAGATTAAATTCAGGCCTTTGGATATTGGACTTGATTCAATTATACTGTGGCTTGTTTTGCTCCCAGGATGGCTCTTAGCTTTTTCTTCCTGATTCTATCTGTTGAACCTTTCGTTAGTCCATGGTTTTGCTTACCAGTCTCCTTTAAATTGCTGACCACCAGCATCTCCATTGTTCACCCATAATTGTAAATTTCCCCAGATGTGTTCCAAATGAAGTCCTTTCCCCTGGGGCCTTGGGGAGAGCTGTGGAACTATCTGTTCTTAAGAGCTGCCTCACTACCCTTTGCAAGACCTCTGTGCTGCTATTAGGGAATTGGAGGTCGGGATAAAGGCCAGCTTCTCTCTGACAACCCTGCTGTACAAGTGAAATGCTGGGTGAGGTCGGTAGTCTCTGGTCTTCTCTTCTTGACTGTCCCAGCATGAAACCTCTACCCTAGGAGCAAGCTGGGGCAAGAGTGTTTGGGGCGACGTATTCCTGGCCTGCTATGGCACATGTAGTGCTTCCACCCTACACATGGGGGCTGGGTGGAAGCAGGGAGCCCCACATCCCTCAACTGTCCTTCCTGGAATAGGGTTTCTACAACTAGGAACTAGGAGGATGAAAGGTTAGGTTATTGCTGGCACCTGCTCCTCCTAGACGGATGCCATTGCCGCAGACCGGGCGTCAGGTTGAGAGGAAGCCCGGTGTTCTTGATGGCACCTATCAGAAGTAGACTTTCCATGCTGCTGAACTGCGGGGGCAGCGAGGGGAAGTGGACTGTGGCTCAACAGTTGCTCCCAACTCTGGATGTTCCTGAAAAGATTTAGTCTATTTTCTTAAATAAACATTTCACCACTTTCTCTATTACCTTAGAACAGTTTCCAGAGACTTCCAAGTATTGCTTCTGAAATAATTGTAATCATTTGTGGTGGTGCTGCTGGGAAGAGGGTCCTCACACCACCAGTATCTAGGATTCTGTCTTACTCCAGACACATACAACCAGGTCATTAGAGTGTAACAGGTTGAGTTAAGAGCTGTTGACACTAACTTCAGCTCTGGAACCTTGTTCCTGAATGACATCAGACTTATTAGGGCAAAACTATGTTTCAAACTCCCCGTTTACACATCAAGCAATAAAATCTAGGAATCCGTGTCCATTTCCCTTTTTCACACTTGGTGAAATCTCGTAGGCCACTGAATTAGATCTGGTTGAGTGAGCAAGATGATGTTGTGTTACAAGTTGTTACTCCCTCCAGTCATCAAGGTCATGATTCATATTGGAGCCATAATTTCCAAATAGAGCACTCATGGCTTAAAGAAAAATTATTGCATCTATCTGCCATACAATGAACAAACTAGCTATGCTCTAATTTTAAACTATTAGCTAGGTTCTAACTCTAACCCACTGAAAGTTTTCCAAGAACCACAGAACATTAAGGAGTATGTGTGTATAAAAATAGGAGTGTGAAACCACTCCCCTCCCCACCAAAGCCCCAAAGTAAAACAAAAGCAAAACCATATATAGCCATTAAAAACAAATGTGATAGAAGAGATAGCATGAAGGGTTGATATTTCTGCACTCATGTGTAGCACTCATAAAATTATTGATGCTTGGACCATTTTCGCTGGCAGTTTTTTTGAGTAACAAAAGAAAACACATCCTCTCATATTTTAACTTTAATCATTTTACTTTACATTGTTAAATTAATTTTACAAGCTATGGAGTCATAGACACACACTTTCTCAGGTATAGCAAATAAGAATTAGATAAGCAGTAACTGTAAAACAACCAGATGTAGATCAAAAACTTCCTAAAACTATGCACATTTTGAACATTCGGGTGCCTGGATGGCTCAGTCAGTTAAGGGTCTGCCTTCAGCTCAGGTCATGATCCCAAGGTCCTGGGATCGAGCCCCGCATCGGGCTCCCTGCTCAGCGGGAAGTCTGCTTCTCCCTCTCCCCCTGCTTGTGTTCCCTCTCTCGCTGTGTCTCTCTCTGTCAAATAAATGAAATAAATAAATAAATAAAATTTGAACACTCTTCTGTCAAGAAAACTAAAAGCACCATTCAATTTTTAGTATTTTCCTTGTTGAATTTCTGTTATCTCTCTTGAATATAAAACTTGCTTTCATTCTCATATTTTAAAATTTCTGAAAAATACGTGTGCATTTGTAGGAAAAGTGATTCAATGTTAAAATATTTTTTCATTCAGTTCTTCATATTTTTTCCTAAAATGAAAACCAGGGTCCAGTTAATGAAAATGTTCTTGATTTATGGAGTGGAGAGATTTTCCTTCTCAATAAGATGGGTAAAATTATAGCTATACACAAATTTTAGTAGCTCTTATGGAATTATACAAGAAGTCATAAAACTGGCTGGGAATATTAACTCGGGATGCTCTCTGGAGTCAAATCTATTCTCAAGTCATATCTCATTTTTCTTTTAAGAAATACCTTTAAGATGGGTCATGGTGCCTACAACAATCCTTTGTTCCTGTAGTTCCTCAATCTCAAATCTAATGATTTTACTCTCTTTTATTAAAGGAATCTCACATAAAGGGACTCTTTGGGGATAATTTTTGTTGGAATTTTTTCTTCTTTACTATTGTGAATTCTCTTTTATTAAAGGAATCTCACATAAAGGGACTCTTTGGGGACAATTTTTGTTGGAATTTTTTCTTCTTTACTATTGTGAATTCTTGAAATTCTGGTTTTTGAGGGTAAGCTACCATTTGTGCATGTGCACGCACACACACACACACACGGAGGAAAGAGAAAGAGAAAACTACATTCTTTTTTTTTTAATTTTTTTTTTTAAAGATTTTTATTTTTATTTATTTGACAGAGAGACACAGCGAGAGAGGGAACACAAGCAGGGGGAGTGGGAGAGGGAGAAGCAGGCTTCCCGCCGAGCAGGGAGCCCGATGCGGGGCTCGATCCTAGGACCCTGGGATCATGACCTGAGCCGAAGGCAGACGCCTGAAGACAGAGCCACCCAGGCACCCCCTTTTTTTTTTCTTTTTTAAAGATTTTTTATTTATTTGACAGAGACACAGTGAGAAAGGGAACACAAACAGGGAGTGGGAGAGGGAGAAGCAGGCTTCCCGCCGCGCAGGGAGCCCAATGTGGGGCTCGATCCCAGGACCCTGGGACCATGACCTGAGCCGAAGGCAGACGCTCAGCGACTGAGCCACCCAGGTGCCCCGAGAAAACTACATTCTTATTCCACCCTATAGCCACAGCCTGATGGTACCTCAGTCATGTTCTCTCTCCTTTAGTCTTTGCTCTCCACACTTCTGCTGATTTTTTTTTTTAATCTCTAAGTACTTCAAATTTTCCTAGCTCAATAGCAAAGAAAACCAAAATAAATCGCTTCAACCTTCAAGTTTTATTTACAAGGCATATTCCCTTCTAATTCCTTCCCTTTACCACCTGGCTTTGCAAAAGATCTATATATTACAAAAGTTTACATTTCATTATGAAACAGTAAAGATTTAGTAGGGACAAATAAATACCAGTTGTCTGAAAAGCATTCTCAGATACTCTCTGATTTTTATTCACTCCTGCTCCCGTGGTAATATCTATTCTGTAGCTACCAATAGTATCAAGCTGCTGTCCCATACATAAATGATGGATTTCCTGAGGTCAGATTCATTCCAAATCACCACAGAATTTTTCAAGGAAATTAACAAGCTGATTTTGAAACTTAAAGGAAAGAGCAAAAGTTCAAGAAGGTTTGAGACATTTCCAAAGACATAAACTGCTCTAACAGATAACAAAATATTTTTGAAGTATAGCAATTAAGATACTGTGGTATTTATAAAGATAAATAAACCCACAGAATAAAGAGAGTTTTGAAAGAAATCATTGAAAGATTCAGCTTACGTGCTACAGTGCACTCGCCTTGCTCACAGCAGTCTGTTCCCTTGGTGTTTTCAGGGAATAGCACCCTCTAGAAAGAGGAATCAACAGAGATCATCAAGGATGTTAGGTATGGGCTGACACTGTCCTCATGGTCCACTGGTTGGACTGAAGACTCATAGATGCCTGGTAACAAATGGAGAGTGGTCTCAAGTCCATTTCCCTGGAGGTTCAATGGGTCTGTGGACTCAACCTGTGGTTATTTCCCCAGTTCTAGAATGTATAATTGGGGTGGATACTTAGCTATCAACCCTCAAATTCATGGCCAAATTCAATCAGATAGTGGACCAATTGCAGTTGTTCTGCCAGATGTGGTATCTTTGCTGAAGCAAAGGTCATCATAGCCTATGGCTGCTGTTGGACAATGAATTCTTCTCCATCCCTTGAGTAGGGAAGCACACAAGAGAGTTCCCTTCATATAGCAGAGTGTCATGCATTCACTATTTTGTTTCAGGGTTCTGAATCAAACTGAATGCTAACTCTCTTTGTCATAATATAGTCTGGAGGAATCTTTATTGTCTTGGCATTTCCCGGAGTATCATATTGGTCCACTATTTTGATACCATAATGCTTTCTAGACTTGGTGAGCAGGATGTAGCAATTATCCCAGATACTCTAGTCACATACATATACACCAAAGTTTCTGAAACATTAACCTTTTTTTAGTGAAGCGGTGATTTGGGACATGCCAGGAAGTTCCTCTCTAAAGTATATAACAGTTTTGCATCTTGGAACCCTATTAAGAAAGAAGCATCGTGATTGGTTGGTTGGTTGGTTGGTTGGGCCTATTTGATTTTTTGAGTCAGCTTATGCCATACTTGGGCATACTGCCCCCAATCCATTTATCCAATTATGGGAGAACATTACAATTTTGTTTAGGGCTCAGATTGGAGATGACTCTGCAGCTAATCCAGGCTGTGGTACAATCTTCCCTGCCCCTTGGCCATGAAATCCTGCAGATTTGATGGTGCTAGAGGTGTAGATGATAGATATTTGGAGTCTCTGGCAAGCCCCAGGGGGGACAGTAGCAGTGCAGACAAACCTGTAGGTTTCTAGAGCTAATTCTGCTTGAAAAACAGCTCCTTAGAAACTAATGGGCCTGTAGAGAGATTAAGAGTCTGATACCATGGGTAAAAAGTGATTATGAAAGTTGAGTTGCTTATCTTAAATTGAATATTATCAAATCCAAGGAGTCATCACGTGGCACAGGATATCACCAATATATTGTGTAATAGAAATAGTAGATTTGCAAAACAGGAATAGGAGTCACAAGTAGATTGCATAAATAAGTGGTCCTGACTACCACGTTAGCAACTGCCAGTGGTGAAGGAAAATTTTCACAGTGGTCAGAGCTACAAGCACTACACGGTAGTGGAGATGTTCTGTATCAATAGCCACATGTGCCTATTGGGTGCTTGAAATGTGACTAGCGCAACTTTTAATTTTAGTGAATTTTTAATTTTAATTAATTTAAATTTAAATAGCCATCTTGCAGGATACCTGGGTGGCTCAGTTGGCTGAGTGTCTGACTCTTGGTTTTGGCTTAGGTCGTGCTCTAAGGGTCGTGGGCTTAAGTCCCAGGTCAGGCTCCACACTCAGCAAAGAGTCTGCTTGAAATTCTGTCTCCCTCTTCCCCTGTCCCTCCCTCTGCTTGTACATGCGCTCTCTCTCTCTCTCTTTCTCTCTCTCTCTCAAATAAATAAATAAATAAATAAATAAATAAATAAATAAATAAATAAATAAAATCTTTAAATAGCCATCCTGGGCTAGTGGCTGCCATATTGGGACAGCACATATCTAAATTATACATTTTTAATAATGTATAACCAGTGATAAGAGTTATAGCAAAAGTCATTGATGCAATTATTCTAATAATTTCTTGCTCTGACATGGCTCTGGCCAGCTAAATGATACTTCTGTCTGAATTATGATTTGACTTTGTCTCTTCCAGTGATTTCTTCATTAAATAGTCACTCCCTCATTTATAGTCCTTAGTTATTGAGAATCCTGCCAGGCATCTAAGTTCACTTGCTGCCCTTCCTCTCCGTCTGTTTTCCTCACTGCTCTCCTGGCCTCTTGGTGACTATCCTGTCATGAACCCCAGTGATACCTACCATCCTGCTCAGATGCTGTTCATATGCCAGGAGCTCATGCTGGGAACACTTGAACCAGAGGACCAGCAAGCCAAGGGAGGGCATGGTGGCCTAAGGACAGGGGATGAGGTGGGCTAGATTTGTTTCATCCTGATTGTCAGAGCCAGTGGCTGGCCGGAACCAGTTTGATCGTACACAAAGGCAAGGTCATGGCTGATTTTGGTCCAGTTAGTACCCTGGGATGAAGGCAGAAGTGGGAAAGAATAAAAGGGAGACAATTAAGAAAAAAGAGAAAGTGCAAAAAGTGGACTAGGATGGACAAGGGCTCAGTCACGTCTACCCTGAGGCTCCGTTGGCTGGAAAGTGGCAGATCAGAAAGGCCTATGAAGGGATGGGCAGCCTCATATGAGGCTCGTCTGCCCAGGGACCAATAGTGAGGGTGGGTCAGAAGGGACTAGATGTGGGGCTCACTTGCTGGAGAGTCTGTTCTTCTGGCTGTAAACTGGAGTTTTCAGGGCATACATACCTACAGACCTCCCTTTATCTATAGCAATTTATGTGCTCCCCCAGGAATTAAATTGTTCAGTACAGCAGAGCTTCCCAAACCCACCTGAAGGAAAGTTCCCACACACTGTGTGGGAATATATCCCCTCCAATCATCCATTTGTGTCCTTGGCTTCTGGCTGCGTTCCCAGCTAATATCTGAGCTGGAGGAGCATGTGTTTCCCTTTGGGCAGTGAAGTTGAAAGATTAGGTCTTCCTCAGTTTAGCTAGGCCACCCACCCCCACTCCTACCAACTTTTGAAATGAACAATAGAAGCTTTGTATCTGGCCACTTCCCGCAACCTCAGCTTCACCACCCAAAGGGGAAAATGCCTTGAATTGCAATGGGCACAGTGGAATTTTGATTGACGGATGGATGGATGGATTTACACTGCTTCTCCAGTCCATGGAATCTTAGACTATTATCAGCCAGTACAGAAGTATTGCAGTATTTTAACAACCCATAAATTTGCTAAACTTGATATTCCCACTGAGTGTCAGTCCTAAAGGCACATGATGGCTTTTCCCCCACTGTTATTTTCCCACAGCTTTGTCTTTGACACAGTTTCTCTCCAGGAACTGTAAATTGGTTTTAAGTCTTCTTAGTTTGCTTCTGAGTCTATTGTATTCAAATAAGAATAATAGTATTTGTCTATCCGCTACAGCTTGGTCATGGAATGATTAATATTTGAGTGACTTGTAGTTACCGTCCACATAGCTTTTCCTCAGCCAGGCTGCAGAAAAGTGAGTTGACTAAGGACTTGGTAAAGGTTGGCACTCTGGTCTTGGGAGCTGTGTATATAACTTGTGGAGTGCCCAGGGTGAACTGGGCCTTACTGGGACAAGATTCAAAAGAGAGTTGTGTTTACCTTCAGAACCAGAAGGTTAACAGTCAGCATCAGGGAAATTAGAAGGCTCACTCTATGTAGCTGGGGAAGGTGATTGATTGCCTGGTTGATTGAAGTTAATAAATTTACCAAAGAACTTGCAGAGAATCACTGACCTCGAACTCTGAAGGGAAGGCTGTATTAGCATCATTTAATGAGCTTTAGATGACAACTTCCTGCTCCTGGGCCCCCGGGGTCCGTGATAGCGATTGAGTCCACTCTGCCTGCAATCCTTGTTTTGTGCTGCGTCTGAGGCCAGCGGATTCCTGTTCCGTGGCCTGATGACTTTCTGTACTGGGATGCCGCCGCTTTGTTTCGGTGCCTTCATGACTGTTTACACAGAGCCCTCAGCCTTCCCATCTGTAAACACTCAAAGTTCACTCCAAGTGCAGTCTACAGGGCTCTCCCCCCCCCCCCCCCCCCACTATGTGCCTGGCTAAATGCCGCAGGCGTCTGCTTTTTTATCATTCACCCCAGGAATGATGTAGTTTTCCACCGCCCCCCAGCAGTTTTCTTTGAGCTGAGCATTCCCTGGGGCATTGCCCTGCCCAGAGTTCTGTTCCCACCTGCTGGGTTTGCGCGCCAGTATGGGCACCCCAGACAGGAAGGGGTACCCAGTGACCACTAATTTTGGTGGGGCGTTGACCAAGATCTGACTTGAAGCATCTCCTTCCCCATTTGAGGGAGGCCCCAGCATTTCGCTCCATAATCTCACATTGCTCTGGCATGAACAACCCAGCAGCGTTACTATGACAAGTACAGGGAATAATAGCTCACTGAAATTTGTACTTTGATTCCTAATAACAGATGAAATGTGTTTGTGATAACTGATGAGTTATTTGACTCAACTACTATGTCCTTTAATCAGATGCCTGAAAGCAAAGTTACTCTGCTGCCTGGTGTTTTGAGATTTTTCACCTCTGCTCCCTCTCCCCGCATTTCCTCTTCTCCTTTCTCTTTTCAAGTAGGAATGTTTAAAACTGCTCCCATCATCTTCCAAGAGGTCTTCCGAAGGGCAAAAACCTGTGCTGTCCAAGAAATGGGCGTTTCCTGGTTTGGGTTTTTTAAAAGGCTGAATCCTTGAGGCTACGAATGAGTTGCCTCGTCAAAGTCAGATGGCTTTTAGAAAGTGCAGAGCGAAGAATCTCTCACAGAGGAGCGGAAGCTAACCACCAGCAGGGAGGAGGGAAGCAGAAGAGACTCTGTCTGGTCGGTCTCCTGGGTGGGCCTGGGGAGGAGTAAAGGCGGGGGCGCCTGGTGTGGCCACACCAGGGCTCTCGAACACCTGCTGTGGCAAAGGCAGGTCAAATAAAGAGTGGCAGAGGGCCTGGTGTGAAAAAACAAAAACAAAACAATTCTTGCAACTATTACAAAAATGTCCACTGGCACCTGCCGGAAAGATAATTGAGGTTGGATGGGTTTACGGCAGATTGGGAAACTAAAAACATGACCCCTTCTCAGCTTCTGTGATTGTTGCCATATGGCGAGGTGGCCCGTTATTGCTAGATTTTCTGATTTTCTGGAGAAGCCAGACATTTTTATTTTTCAGTGAACTCTCCTGACTTTTAAAAGTTGGCTAAAATGTTTTTAAAACCTAGTGTAGGCCAAATAAAGCACATCTGCAGGCCAGATGTAGCCTCCACCACTGATCTGCAACCTGTCGTGTAGGCAGGCCCGTCTCCGTGATTCCTGTGCCTCCAGGGGGCCCTGAAACAGCAGAGGACCGTTGAAACGAAGGGATCGTGCAGACAGGGGCCCTGGTAATACACAGACTGATGGCCCAGGACCAGAAGACCCCTCCACCACCAATGTGTTGACTCTGTGGCCTAACTCGAGAAGTGGGAATTCCAGTAAGCAGTGAGGATAATTGTGTCACCAGCCAATCGAGATGAAGGTTGAAAAGAGAAATTGATTTGGGTTCTAAAGAAAAGAGATGTGATAATTCTTCCACACAAGAATTTGTGGACTGAGATTTATACTCGCTATGCCCAAAGACCAGCCAGGTATTGCCAAAAATTCCTGGATGAGCATCCCACCCATGAGATATTCCCCGCATTTCCTTAATCTTCAGGCCATCTGGTGACCTGGGATATGCTGTGAACTCTGTTATAGGGATGGGATCCTATTCCATAGAGAATCTAAAGAGATCACTGCCATGCTCTTTTTTTTTTTTTTAGCAGCTTTATTGAGATATAATTTACATAACATAAAATTTACCTGCTATAATTAATCTACTATAATGATTCTGGTTAAGTTTATAGTGTTGTGTAACACCAAAATCTAGTTTGGGGACATTTCTATCACTGTATAAAGTTACCTTGGGCCCCTTTATAATCAGACCTCACCCCTAGCCCCAGCCTTAGGCAACAACTGATAATGCTTTCAGTCTACAGTTACTCCTTCTTGGGACATTTGATTTGAATGGCATCATACGATATGTTGTCCTTTTCATCTGATATCTGTCATATGCTTTTGAGGTTCATTCATGTAGAGGCATGTATCAGCAGTTTTTTTCTTTTTATTATGAGTAGTATTTCACTGTATTGGATATATGACTTTTAAAAAAATTTTTAAAAATGTATTTGACAGTTGATGGATATTTGGGTGGTTTTCCAGTTTGGGGATTGTATGAATAATGCTGCCATGAACATTCACAGACATGTCTTTGTGCGGCATTACCCATGCCTTTGAAAGGAAATGTTTCAGCATTAGCTATCTAGAATTTAGGAAAGGTACCAATTCCACTGCAGCGATGTAGAAACTAAGGTGTGCTCGGGGAACCAGGGAGAGGAGCCTAACAGGTTCTGCCAAACATCTGCCCTGTGTTGCCATCTGCTTTAGCTTCCATTACAAAACCATGTCCCGATCAGGAACATTGGACTGGGGGTCAGAGAAGAGATGAGGGGAGATGTGTGGGCCTTCATGTAAGCAAACAGAAACTGGTGGCCACCTTCTAGGGAGCATGTGGGCTCTCAAGGTTGGGGTGTGTGTGTGGTCATTAAACCAAAACCCAAATTATAAGCAGCCCTTCAGAGATTATCATGACTCAAAGAGGACTGTGGCCAAGTAGCCTTCAGGGTATGGATCAGTGCTGAAAGAGGAGAGATCTGAGCTGAAGATTCACTTTTTGGCACTTCCTCAAAGCGTTTTTTGGGTGACATATTTAGGAATGCTGGTATAATTTACAGATGGGCATAAGTTGCATTCCTGTCAGTGCACATTTGCAGAAATTCCTTAAGGATTTAGTTTCAAGCAATAAAGCCTTTGCTAATATATTCCTCTCATAGAAGTCCTTGAAGTGTAGGACATATACTATTAACACAAGTTTATAAAAATAGAATTAATTTTTTTAGTCTAAAGTTATCTCTTACCTTTATTATACAATAAAATGTGTATGTATGCATATATGATTAAAAAAAAGGTAAATGGCACTCAATTTAGCCACTGTGAGATACTTTTCAAAATATATCTTCTCAGAAAAAATACTAGTGCACACATGGTTTTATATATCCTAAACATCCTTAAGTTTTCTGGCTTCCTGAGGTCACTGTTTTCTTAACTATCTAAATGTCTGTTTCTTAGCCCGGTATGTCTTGGCATTCCTGCGGAGTGCATGCCCTCTCCTGGCTGCTGTCTCTCACTCCGCTTGGAAGAGCTCCTCTAGTTCCTGTTAACATGTTGACCATATGGAGAGTGGGGAATTGGAAAAAAATTAAAAACTCATTCACGGGAAGCCAGACCCCCTACTTACAAACTATATGATGCTTTCTCAGAGTCCTGGCCCTAACCTTCCCCCCATGCTCTAGCCATCTGGTCCACAAAACCCAGCAGAGTGTTGAGTTTGGGTAGATGATATCATAGTATGACTAATGAGTGGTCCTAAGTATACGACCACTCAGAAGACACGCTGGAGAAAGCTCTTTCATCCCTACACGTGAAAACAGGAGAAAAATGTTTGTATTCCATAATTTGTGACCCCCAAACTATGAGTATCAGTGGACTTTTTCCTGTTAATCAAGACACTTTTCAGTCTTCTATCTAGAATAGACATATGAAGACTGATCCTGTGTTGTTGTTCCTCAAAGTGCCTAACACTTTGCTGACTCTGCCACGAGACTAAGATGCCTTGCACAGCCAGGAGCACTGCACCATCTGGGCATATCTACCCCACATAGCAAGACCTCCCACTGATGTCTGCCATGGCCCTTCTCTGCGCATCCTACAAGTAATACCGAAACCCAGGTTTAGCTGCCTGTCACTCGAAAAGCCAATACTCAGATGAGTTTTGATTGGAAAGGAATATGAGCTTTATTTAGGTGACAGGCCATGTGGGGAGAAGGCAGACTTTTGTCCAAAGGCCAACTTGAGGTTTCTGTCTGGCCCAGGGTTTTTTTTTTTTTTTTTTTTTAAGGAGTTTAGGCCTGTTAATCAGGAAAGGAGTACAGTCGGCCTTGGCATTTCTGGATTCTTTGCAGACTTGATGGTACCAGCTGCAGATATTATCTCAGTGCTCCCAGGTTGTGCAAGGGGATCTGGTTCCTCAGTGCCCGGGGCTTGTGCAAGGGGCTCTGGTTTCTGTTTCATGATGTGCAGAGGTGCTCTATTCTTTCTGGGAAAGAATGCATGATCTATTGATATACAAAGAAAGGTTCGTTAATCCATCACACCGGCTGAAGGTGCTTGCTAAACCTTGAAGACTACTAGGTTGGCCAGAGGGACCGAGGCGGCTTCGGGAGTGGTACTAACCAGGTGGTCAGTAATAAATCCATCTTGAGGAAGGAGCCTGATTAATGTCACCATTTTCCTATGTGAGTCACCAGAAATCCTATGGTTGTCTAGCAGGGCTGAAGTGAAGAAGGCATATGGCTTCCCCAGCCCCCAGCTCCCAGCTCAAATAAAGTCCTCCATGCATACAACCCAGTCCAGGTCTTTTAATTCTGTTTGATTCAACATCTTACTGTCAACCCTTCTTTCATTTCCTTTATTAGACTCACACTGGCTCTATGCTATGAGGTTAAATAATCTTACAGAAAAATGGAAGGTATGGGGCGCCTGGGTGGCTCAGTCGGTTAAGCCTCTGCCTTCAGCTCAGGTCATGATCTCAGGGTCCTGGGATTGAGCCCCACATTGGGCTCCCTGCTCGGCAGGAAGCCTGCTTCTCCCTCTCCCTGCTTGTGTTCCCTCTCTCGCTGTGTCTATGTCAAATAAATAAATAAAAATCTTAAAAAAAAAAAATTGGAAGGTAAATGCGAGGTTAGGGCTATGACTCAGGATCATCATGAGCTTTAAGTAAGTTAATACATGAAAGAACTTACAATAGTGGCTAGCCCATAGTAGATACTCAACAAATGGAAGCAATGATGATGATGAAGAGGATTATTTTATTTTATTTTATTTTATTTTATTTTATTTTATTTTATTTTATTTTATTTTACTGAGAAAGTGATAGCATGTGCATGCAAGTGGAAGGGGGCGTATAGGGAGAGGAAGAGAGAGAATCTCAAGCAGGCCCTGCCCTAAGCACAGAGCCAGATGTGGGGCTCTATCTCATGACCCTGAGATCATGACCTGAGCCAAAATCAAGAGTCATACATTTAACCGACTGAGCCACCCAGGTACCCCAATGAAGAGGATTATTACAGTACATAGAAAAATTCTACCTAGCTTCATCTGTTTGTTCTTATACCTGAACCACATATTTTCATTATTATACTTTTAAAATATGATTGAATATCTGCTAGAGCAACTTCTCATTTTTTCTACTGAATTTTTCTGTATATTACATTTTTTCTTCCAGATGGATTTCAGAACCATTTATACTGAACATCAAAGAAAGTTCTAATGAGAAGTCAAGTGATATATTGTATATAAATTTGGAGGGAATTAACATGAGCACAGTATTGTCTTCTTTTCCTAGACCATGGCTATGTCTCTATATATTCATGCATTATATTTAGTCTTTCAGTAAATATTTACTGTTCTATAAGCCTCACATATTTCTAGTCATATTTATTCAACATAGTTTTATATGATTTATCACTGTTGTGCATTATCCATAATATTCTAAATGGTTTCTGTTTTGCTTTACAAATACTATTGAATTTATGCATTTATTTTGTACTTTAGCCATCTTACTAAATTCTCTCATGGTTTCTCAGTTAAATTTGATATAACCTGCAAAACTGAAATAAGAGAAATATGAGTCATAAATCTTCTGAGACAATCTGCCTCAGCAGAGAATAATTCCAGAAATTTTTTTCCTGAACAGTTTAAGAAAGAGAACAGAACTCAAGAAAATTATGTACAGGATAGTCATGCTGACATGCTTTTTTTCCTGGAAGGATATACCATCTTTAAAAAAAAAAAACAAACCATATGTACTCTTCATTTAATAAATACACATGTGAATGACATCTTTATTATTTTCATGATTCTCTTGTTTTTTGCAAGAACACGATCCTTCTAGCTTCAACTTTGGCAAGAAATTACCCCTTGCTGAGATACTATTCCAGAATTCTTTAAGAAAGAGTATTGTCTGGATTCTTACTGAACCCATGATGGCTTCATTGATGGTCATTTCCTTTCCTAAAGAAATAATTCATGCTAAAACTTTCCCTAGAGTTGTTCTCAGACTCACCAAGTATATTTGGTGGCTTATACATTTTCTGCTTCTTTGAAACCTGGTGCAAGAATGGCCTGGTTTTTGTCAGTTTATTCGAGAACTTGGTCTTGTTTTGTGGTTATTGGCAACTGTTTTGCAATTTCATCTGCCGATTCCCTCAGCCCCTGGGATGTATGAATCTGAGATAGGAGACCTGAATTAATTAAGAGTTGATAGGTGATATCTGAAGATGTCTTCATCTGTTTTGGCCTTCAGCTTCCTCTTACTAATGTTTCCTTCTGCCTGGGTTTCTAGTATAAGAATATTTTATTTGACAGAAGGAATGAAAAAAGTGGGGGATTAAACAGTTCATCATTCTCTGTCATCATTTCCATTATACTTACTTCTAAGCAAGCTCTTCCTTGGTCTTCATCTGAACATACCTAATCATGTTCATATAATGTACTCCCTCTCTCTATTTTTTTAAGCCTAAACTGTCTCTGGCCTATCTTACACATCTGTTTCTGTCTTCTGTATTTATTCTAACTTCTAGTCCCCCTTCTTCTCAATCGGTTTATGTACTGGCTGAGCTCATTATTTAAGTATCCGTGCAGCCATTTCAGACTCATTATGGATCTTTTCCTTCCCTCTGGACTGGGGAGAATTTGAATCTATGTAAATATAATTTAATTTTTGCATGGATATCAAGTTTCTTAAACTGCCACTTTTTTTCAGAGTCTAAGGCTGGGTTATTATACCTATATATTTTCAGAACTTTTGAAATCCACCCTCTCACAATGTAAAAATTAGATTTTACTTTTGGATCTAAATGATATCTTATTACTATATCCTGGCATTGCCTTTTCCCTGTCCCACAAAAATACTAAGAGAAAAAAAAAAAAAGAAATATATGCATATGTTTGGAACACACATACATACGCACTAGAACTGTCAATTGAGGGGCGCCAGGTGGCTCAGTTGGTTAAGCCTGCCTTCGGCTCAGGTTTTGATCCCAGGGTCCTGGGATCGAGCCTCGCATCAGGCTCCCTGCTCAGCAGGGGAGGGGGGTTGCTTCTCCCTCTCCCTCTGCCTGCCGCTTTGCCTACTTGTGCTCTCTCTCTCTCTGTCAAATAAATAAATAAAATCTTAAAAAAAAAAACCTGTCAATCGATTGGATGATCCTAATAGAAGTGAAATGTTCGCCAACTGCACTGTTGAGCGAGTCTCCTGCAACGTGCTTTTGGTGTGCTACCTGTGCTCCTTGGCCTGAAACAGCATCAGCCCAGTCACAAGCAGGTAGGTTGGAAAGAATAATCTTTCTATACCTGTCCCCTTTCCTGAATGTAGTGACTAGAACAACCTGAATGCCGGCAATGAGCCCTGCACCGCATGGATGATTTCTCTTTGAATAAATTATAACGCTGCTTCCACCCCAACCCCCAGATCCCATCTCGTTTGTTCATATATTCCTCCTTTATCACCAGCTCTTGGAGATGGAATTTCCAGAAAACAGCTAGGCAGGAAATGATGATGGTGGGAGACTGGGGGCGGGGGGAGGTAAGTGGATATTAGCTATGGCCTGCCGCATTCTGAGAGCTAAATGTTTTCCCCATATGCTGCTCTGAGGGTAACAGCAGGGACAGCTTTGATGGTATATACTAGCAAGTATAAATTTAAAGACAACCTTTTACTCATCATGGAATAAATTAATCTTCTCCCCTCGCTACCTCCGAAACCTCTCCTATCTGGTCTCCAGCTTCTCTCTCCTTCATTCTGTCCCAGTTTCACTGACCCCCTTGAAGTTCTGTAAACCCGCCAATCATGCTTCCACCTCAAGGAGTCTGCACTTGCCTTGGCCTGTAGTGTTCTTCTCACCAATTGCTGCACGACTCACTCACATATTTACATACATTTGTCACCTCTCAAGGCTGTCACTAATGGCTGCATGTGGAGAGCAATATTATTCCTTTCACTCTGCTGCAATTCTCTCTTCAGCACTTAGCATCATCTGATATTCTAAATAAGTACCCACTCATTTTGTTTTCAATTTCCCACCACAGGAATTTTAGGCTTCAGGGGGTCAGGGACCTTGTTTAATTTACTGCTGTCTTTTTCAGAGCTTAGAGTAGTTCTTGACTAAAAGTTGATGCTTGCAATGAAATTAAATGTTTGAGAACCAGCAGAGGACCTAAATAGAGGTCACATGTCAGTCCAGCAGAATTGTACTAGTTGCAGCTTTCTAAAAATGTGGACATTGGATTAAGTGCTGTGCAAATCAAATGATACCCTGCTGAAATGGAGTATATCTGAGAAGGAGTTTAGGACAGAATGCAAGTAGATACAGTTAACCCAAGATCACTCCATACATCTCATTGGTTGACATATACTAAGTCTGGAGATCTCTTTCTTTATTATAGGGTCAGTCATTATTTAAAAAACAAACAATATGGATCTATGGCAAATCTCATAACAAAGAGTAGCAAATGTTATTTTCAGAGGTCAGATTGAAAAATTTCTGAAATTAATTTACTTTAGGAACCAGAAGAAAATATAAATACTCATTATAGTTGGCATATATGTATAATGAAAGAGGAACATAAATATATGAGAATAAATTAAGATTAAAATATTGGATGAAAACAGATTGATAAACTAAAAATGTAAGGAAAACATAAAAATGCACACTGGATAGATGAAATGTGACCTTGACATTGAGATATATCAGAGATGAAAAAATATAAGAGGATCTAGCAGAGTACAACAGAAAAGGACAAAAAGAGTGAAATTTGAGGAAGAAGATCTGGGTCAGGGAAAAGGTAAGCATGTCTCTGAAGAATAAGTTGCATGGTTAGAATGGTGCTCAGACATAGAAAGCCATCAGTAAAAGGTAGAAGACTTTTCCAGTCAATTTTATATGTCAGAAGAAAATGGAATCATCTTTACAGTTTTGATGAGAATTAATTAATATTCATTCCCAACAAGCTGAAGTTGAAGGCAAAAGTAACAGACACTTCCAGAAAATCTAAGAGAAACAACTTAAAATTAAGATTTTTAATAACACAGCTTAGTAAGGTAGAAGGTATGAATGAATATAAAAGTATCAATATCAGGTCTTTGGTGGTGTTATTGAGGAAAATTTGGACTGGCACTGTGGCAGAGGTCATGTCTTAAGCACATGCATCATGAGAAAGTAAAGGAATTTAGACTTGATCTTGTAGGTCAGTGATATATATTTTTTAAAACTTGGAGTCATTTTTTTTCCTTAAATGAAAATATAATCAAGAGAGTCCTCTATTTTTGCCCAGTTTGGGCCCTTGTAAAGTATATTAAAGTTGAGTGTGTCAAAGACAAACGATGACTTACTTAAAGGTAGGTGGGAATTTTTCATCCCAAGATACAACAAAATATATAAAATCTCTTCATTTCTTCTTTTAGAGATGATCTTCATTTTAATATTTCCAGTGTTCTTTATATATGCTTTCATTTTGTTCTTTTCCTTCACCAGTTGAAATATCAACTAGATGAAGTCCAATAAGTAAACTGGGACAAATTTGTGCCATTTTTAACATTGCTAGTAATTTGTATCTGTAACAAAGTTTACAGTAGAATATAAAACATGGTAGATGCACATCAGAAAAGAATAAACTAAAAGAAAAAAGGAAAAAAAAGTTTTAAAATCCTTAAATAAGTACCCTAAGCTTAGGGAGCTTAGGAAGTTAGAAAAGAAGCATAAATGAACCCCAAACCAAGCAAAACGAAGGAGATAATAAAGATTTGAGCAGAAGTCAACAAAATAGAAAAGAGTAAAACAATAGAGAAATTCAATGAAAACAAAAGTTGATTCTTTGAAAAGATCAAGAGAACTGACAAACCCTAGCTAAGCTGACCAAAAAAGTAAGAGCAGAGACTGAAATAATCAGGACTGAAAGAGAGGCCATCACTAACAACTCTAGAGAATTCAAAATTAAATTACAAAGAAGTATTATGCATTACTTTATGCCACCAAATTATATCATTTAGTTAGAATGGATGAATCCTTAGGACACAAATTACCAAAATTGCAGCAAGAAAAAATAGCATGACTGAACATAAGTAAAAAAGTTGAATTGGTTATTAACAGTCTTTGCACAAAGAAAAGCCCGGCCCCAGAGAGCTTCACTGATGAGTCTACAAAACAAAGAAGAGATTATTCCAAACTCTTTCAGAAAATAGAGGAGGAGGAAACATTTTTCAACTAATTCTATGAAATATTACTCTGATTTTGTACCCAGTTCCAACTGGGGAGGGTGGAGGTTTCCCATACTGCTACCAATGCTTTGACACCAGCTGGGGGTCCTACAACTCAATTCTGACCCTATCTACCTGGAGATAAAATTCCAGTTTAAGGGATCAGTCCTACATGGACTTTTATCTCCTTACTGCTTTTCACACATCCATCCATCCACCTAACTGTATATTCATTCATCTAATCATTCATTTAGTCCTATAATCAGTAAATACTTATTGACTGTTATGACCCAGCACTGTTCTAGGCACTGGGAAATCAAAAGTGAAAAAAATTTGTCAAGTACCATTGCCCTGGTCAAGCCTAAATTATAGATACTGGAAGGTTTGAAGTTATTATCTCTAGGAAGAAGTATATTATCATTTCAGCATATTAATATCCATCTTAAATTTTCTTTCCCCTTCTTTTGCCATATTCTAAAAAGCATATTTATTAACCTTGATCCTTAAATTCTTTGTACCCATCCCTCATAGTATTTGATTATTATCTAGTTTAATCTACTTGTTTTCTCCATTATATATCAGAGGCTTCTTTCCAGAACTGGTAAAGTATATTTCTCAAGCTCCAAGTTCCCATTACCGCTTTTTTCTCAGTGGAGGAATCAAGCTTGCATTGACTACAACCAAAATCAGTGATCCCCTCAGCAGGAGAAGAAATATAGCAGCTTTCCTGCACATTACTGGGACAAGACCCCTAAACTGTGCCTAATGGTTACTGCTTAGGGTGTCTCTTTTCCATTGGCCTTGTTACTCTGACTCTATTCATGACCCCTCTCACTTCTCTGGGTTAGCTCATGGGGGGCTTTGTCTGATTTAAATCAATACAAAAGCATCTGTAATTGTCAACCATTAACGCCCATTGGCTTGTCTAACCAAGCAACTGTCGGGATGCTTAAGATGTTTAAAACAGAAGAAATAAAGACAGACACAAAAATTATCTTGTACCTTTTACTATATTATTTCACAACAAATCTAAGTTCAAAAGTAAAAACCAGTTTTAGAAGTTGCTTCTCTTTTTAAGGTTAATAAACTTAACTAGCTTATCAAAGGAAAGCCTAAATAGCTATACAAAAACATGACTATCTTAACTAAAATCTTTTTATTTTAATATGTAAATGGGGGTATGTGAGATAATAGAAAATGTATATATTGATCTCGGTCCCCTGATTCTAGCACAGAACTTCTAAAACCCAAGAACACAAGCAGCATCGCTTTTAATATTTGTCTTTGAACCATCCTTGACACAGGGCTTCTAAAACCCTTGTAAATTCCTAAGCAATAAGAGCACTAAGAGCATCTTTTATTCTACTAAGGTGACTCTGGGTGGGCCCGGAACACTCCTGGATAAGGGCTGGTCACCAGAAAGATTAAGTCCTGATCAGAAGCTTGGAATTTTCAGCCCCACCCCGTCCTCCAGAGACAGGATAGGAGCTGGAAATGAAGTTAGAAATTGATCATGCCTATGTGAGGAAGCCTCCAAAAAGTCCCAGTTTGTATGTGAGAGCTTCTAGATGGGTGCACACACCCACACAGGGCAGGTGAAGCACCCGAACTCCATGGAGACAGAAGCTCCTGTGCTCCCCACCCTCCCAGACTTCACCCTATGCATCTCTTCATCTGGCTATTCATCTGCATCTTTTATCATACTCTTTATTTTTTTTTAAAGATTTTATTTATTTATTTATTTATTTATTTATCAGAGAGCACAAGCAGGGAGAGCCGCAGAGGGAGAGGGAGAAGCAGGCTTCCCACTGAGCAAGGAGCCTGATGCGGGACTCGATCCCAGGACCCTGGGATCACGACCTGAGCCGAAGGCAGATGCTCAGCCGACTGAGCCACCCGGGCGTCCCTGACGTAACTATATAAACCAGTAGATGTAAATAAGTATTTCCCTAAGTTCTGTGAACCACTCTAGCAAATTAATTGAACTTGAGGAAGGGGACATGGGAACCTTCAGTTGGTAGACAAATTGGACACAGGTTGCCTGTAACCTGCTATTGGCATCTGAAGTGCAGTGGAAGCATTCTTGTGGGACTGAGCCCTTAACCTATGGGAGGAAATGAGTTAAATTGTAGGATACCCATCTGGTCACTATGGGGAAAAACTCCCCCACATGTGGTGATCAGAAGTATCAGAAGTGAAGTGTTCTGTGTCAGTCATAAAGAAGACATTCAGGAAAGGACGTAGGAGGAAAGGACACTGGGTTGTTTTTACAATACAGGGTGATGTGTGTTTGCTTTCTACATTTTTATATGAGAATATTAACTGGTACCCGAGGGACACTCTTAGAAGCAGATGAGGGGACTAGTATTTATTGACAACCTGTATTAACTAAGGATTAAATGGGAGGATGTAGCTCAATTCTCATAACAACACTAATATATATAAATGATTGTTCTTGTACCTGGGAAGAGGAAATGGAAGTTCAAGGGTGTATTAGAAATTTACGTAAGATAACAGAATTATTAAGCAGCAGAGGAAAATTGATTCTCAGATCTTTCCAGCAAATTTCTATCTCAATCCCATCCTACCATCCCACATTTCCCTTAAGAAATAATGCTTACAATTAGAAGAACCCCTGAATTTACACTAAAAGCCAATTGTTCATAGTAAATACGGCTAAATTTTAGTTCTAAATTCATTCTTTAGAAAATCTTACCATTGGAAGAAGTTGGAGAAAGGTATGATTCATAAGTTCAATTACCTGTGTATTTTCTCTCAGAAGCATTGATAGATAATTTTGCCTCTTGACTAGTCAATTTAACACATGTACAAGTGCTTTCAGGATCATGGCACAATGGGCGTATATCTTACAGACTGTCATCTTGGGGGAAAAACCCATTTCACTGTTTTGAGGGCGAGAAATAGATTTAAAATTCTTTTCACTCCATTTTTAGAGATTCTTGTATAACTTTTAGAAAAATCGTTCTTCGTTTCCCTAAGTCATTGTTTGTGTTTTGATTTCAACAGTGACTCATTGACTTTTGCCATCCATGAAACCAAAGATTCTGTTAAGGAACTGACCAACAAAATGAAGAATTACTGATAATAATGTTTGATTAGTTTTGTTATAACAAAGATTTCATTTATGCTTATTGTTGATTGCCTCCTCAAAATCCATCTAAAAAGTCAGGTGATCCTGTTTATTTGGCTGAAAATGTATCTGAAACTTTAAAATGTCAGCCATACCACTGAATGGGTCCTATTTGGTCAAGTTGAGGTCTTGGAATGCCAAGGAACACACCACTCCTAAAACAATTGGAAAATATCATAAAATATTTTAAAGACAAAGGAAAGCCTGACTCCCTGTACACCTGATAAGAATAAGTTCTCAAAGAGCCTATACATTGCCCCAGTGGAGCTTCCTTCTACACCTGCCCAGCTAAAGATGCAGAGCTTGGGTGTGAAGACCAGAACCAAGGCTGATGCTTTAGCTGTTCTGATTGCTGCCTTTGGGGACAGAAAAAGTTCAAAGCCTAATCATTCTCCCTTTTAAAGTGTAAGGCAGAATCTGAATCCCAATCCCCCTTACCTTACTGGAATGCAGACGCAAGTCCCCCATGACTTTGCAGCTGAGTACCTCTCAGACCTCATCTCTTACTCCTCTCCCACCTTGCACTAGGTCCCATCATTTTCAAACATACCACATAGCTCCTGTCTCAGTAACTTTGCAGTTGCTATATCCAGTGCCTGGAATTCTTTTCTTAGATGCACCTGCTCAGTTTGCTCCCTAAATGCCCTCAGTTCTCTGTTCCTTTCACCTTGTTAGAGAGGTCTTTCTCAAATATACAGTTTTAAATAAGATCTTCTTTCCTTCCATCACTGTAAAGTTCCCTTGCATTATATTTCTTAGTAACTTTAATAACCTTAATCACCACTTACATATGATGTATTATTTGCTTATTGTCTCTCTGTCTCTGCCAGAGTTGAAAACTTCAAGAGAGTGGGGATATTCATTTTACTTTGTTTTCCCTGAAACTCTGTTACCATCATATCATGGGATCTCAAAAGACTGCAGGAATTGTTAAATGAAATTAGCAAGACATTTTCTTTTGAGCTTCAAACATCCAAAGTGACCAACGGAATGGCTTTATTGCTTAATGACTAGGAAATGGAGGTGAAGGATAGTGAGGTCAGTGAAGGAAAAATTTAGGAGAGCATTTCAGAAAGAAGAGAAGTAAGACAGAACCCATGACTTGGGTTAGCCCAGAAAGAGTGTAAACTTTGAAGTTATGCTATGATCATGATGTTAGTTTTCAACGTGATTGAGAATTTTTTTAATTTACTTCTATTGGTACCCTGTTTCCTCTTTTGAAAAGATTTAAGCTTTATACTCATGAAATTAAACTGATACCATCTCATTCTTAAAAGGAAACAGAAGCACTACTAACATGCTTTGATTAGCTCTAGAAACCTCTATTTAGAAAAGTATTTTTGTGTGCTATTTTTTAATACGGCATTCATGTAATGGCTTTTGACTTTTTAATATAGCAAATGCTTAATGGGATAGATCTAGAACAATCTGATCTGATATTTGGGTCTTTATAGCATTCATATTTTTGTTCAGGAAAAAGAAATGATAAGCTAGCTAAGAATAATAACACAAAAGATAGAATGCGGTGATAGCATACTATTATTTACTTAAACTTCTCTGAAAATTGTACTTACTTCATTATTTTTTTTGTAAAGCCAAAAATATGCCTATCATTATCAGCAACTTCTTATCCATATCTTGTATGGTTTTATGAATTAAGATAGCTGTCTTTTGACTTGCTGTTCTATTTTCATTGTGCTGAACTTAGGGTTTTCAATCTTCCTTTACAGAAACAAAGAGTACTAGAATAGATTTATGCTTTTAGAGTTTTTACTCTGTAAGGCCAAGGTACATACATACATACAATACATTAGTTTTCTCATAAAACATAGTATATATTTCATATTCAAGCTTGTTCCTTGTTCTTTAACATTTTATACACTATCTTAAATCTATAGCTTATCAGGAGCTTAATAAAAACGTGACAAATAATTTTCCTCAGAGTTAAACTAATGTCACAGACATATATATTAATTCCCATGATTTAAACCAAATATAT
Organism: Mirounga leonina; assembly: GCF_011800145.1. Lineage (NCBI taxonomy): Eukaryota > Metazoa > Chordata > Mammalia > Carnivora > Phocidae > Mirounga > Mirounga leonina. Next base: position 46,757,085 of record NW_023270268.1, read on the forward strand.
CTGTTTAATAAGACCTTCTCACTTGACTCACAGGATTGTATTTTGAGGTAGCATGATTGAAATGAGCTTTTATTTCCATAGTGATTCATCACCATGAGGGCAGCTAAGGGCAAATATTATTTCTGATTTCTCTAGAAGGGATGATAACAAGGAGCAAATTATAATTGATTGAGTTCTAAACATGAGCAAAACACACAAAAAAGATAAATTTAGTTTGCAGATGTTCACAAAGGTACTATGCTCAGAGTTCAATACCATGTCTGTTAAAGAGAAGACAGAATCACAAGAGGTTTATGCTCAATAGCTTTGCTTTCGTTTTCTGCTTCTGTGAGGTAGAAGGCGTGATTTAGCAGAGCCAGGAACAGGAAACTAAAAGTAAATATGTCATCTTGCTCTTCTCAGAGAAAGTCTTCCGATGGTGGAGGAGGAGGGATGAGATGAGGAGGAAAAGCCAAGAGGGACATCAAAGATTGACTTTGATGCCTAGCTGTGTAGAATTCTAGGGATATTTCCGGGTATGTTTGCAGGTACAAGAAAGGACAAAAGAAGAACGAAAAAAGCTGAAACTGGAATGAAAGGTACAAAAAACAAACTATGAAGAAAAGCCTTAGAAATTATAGACAGCGTAGGGAGCCTAAGTGAAGTTCAAGTTGATTAAACGGCGGTTATGTTTTCCTCTTAGGAGGGAAGGAGGGAAGGGAGTGAAGTTATAAATGGAGTTCATGATTCCACTAGTAGTAGTTACAGATACAGAAAGTCAGGCTTGTGAATCTGGAGGTGAGGAGATGGAGGAGGCAGGGCAAGCTGCCCTATTGTGCAAGTACTGTTACTGAGACATTGACGCCACCTGGTGGCCAACCTCAACTTTGACTCTAGCTGGTTCCTGTTTCAGGGGAAGGGTTCCAGTCCTTTTCTTTTTTACTTTCTTTTCTTTTCTTTCTTTTTTTTTTAAGAAGACAAGAGGAGGGCGCCTGGGTGGCTCAGTTGGTTAAGCGACTGCCTTCGGCTCAGGTCATGATCCTGGAGTCTCTGGATCGAGTCCCACATCGGGCTCTCTGCTCTGCAGGGCGTCTGCTTCGTCCTCTGACCCTGTCCCCTCTCATGTGTTCTCTCTCTCTCAAACAAATAAATAAAATCTTTAAAAAAAAAAAAAAAAGAAGACAAGAGGAAGTAAGTTCACTGCCATTGCCTCCCTGATGGCCTCTCATCTGTGCTCTCTCCCAAGGCTCCTCTACTTGGAAGAGCCTGTGCTTGTCCCAGTAGGTACTCATCTCTCACCAGAGAGTAGGAAATCATTTTGTAAGGATTGCATTTCGTACTTTCAGTTATGTATTACAGTATTTTTCCTGTTTAGAAGGAGCAGTGCATCTTTAAGTTGTTAATTTGCCTATTTGATTGGCAGCCCTATACGGAGTTAAGCCCTCAATTTTTCTTATAAGACATGCAACAGTCACTTGGCAGAATCTCACTTATCCCCCCCCGCCACAGTATGATTTGACAAAATGTTTCTCACAACTATTCTGTGCTAAATGAGTCAGTCAAATGACTCTAAGTTCCACACTCTGAAGAAATTGTACATTGAGAGTGATGGAAAGAGGAGGTAGAGAAAAAGAGTAAAAGAGAACTTCTTGCAACTTAGATCTTTATTGCCTTGGTCTCCAAGCCTAGGAACTCCAAAAACTGGATTTACAGAGCTACTGATTATAACAAGCTGTCTCTTTGGTACTTTCACCATTGTTAATCAGATTGCAGAAAATCTGCCTTCATGGTGTTAATGGGTAAAATCACTACAGTTAGTGGAAAAGTTTGGGACAACTAAATTAGCCTCAAAATAACCAACTCTACACTCATGCCGTAAAGCACTGGGAGGCAGAAGTACAGACCTCGACTTACACTGATGTAGTCACAGGGTCTCAGTTCACACTCCATTCCTTTCCTCCCTGATAACTGGCTCATCCAATTAATTCATAATGACAGTGTCTGCTTCCTGAATTCTGACAGTCTAACACAATCACAGCATATGCAATGTAAAATAGATACGAATTTTTAATTTAACTTCTACTTCCTTCTGCCAGCAATGTCCTCACTTATTTTATACTTTCTTTTCATATTTTAATAGCTCTATTTGAAGAGTTCTTCACGGACTCCCTTCCCCCCACCCCTTAAATAAATGGAAGAAGTGTTTAATTGTCAAGAGAAAGGAAAAGCTAGATGAAAAAGAGATACATAGGATTGGGGTCTCATCCATATATTCCCGATTGAGGTCCATGGTGTCAGTAAATGATATTGTTGATTTCCAGATACTGCAAGTATCTTCCATTAGCCAGTTCAACTACAAAAGGACCCTCAAAAAGGACAATAATATGAATATATCTTTGGGAGACAGAATTTTCAAAGAGGTGAAAAGTAGTGTTGCATCAAACAAAAAAGTCTTGAGTATTTTAATTCTTCTGCAGTGTAAGGGAGGGCCCCAAGTCAGCCAGCCGTATACCATCCTCACAAATGTTACCTTATTGTTGTTTTTTTTTAATATCTACTATGATTTACTTAATATTTTTCTTTAAACTCATTTTTTATTTGGCTATATTCTAGGCAATACAATATATAAAATGACAATTTTGATGTTAATTTTATAATTCCTACTAAAATACGTTAATAACTTAAAAAAAAAAAGTCTACCACTCAAAAGCCAAAAATCAAAAAGTTAAAGGGGGGAGAAAATAAAAATAGTAGTTTTCTGTAATGTTAAGTATTTCTCTTTCCTCTCTCACTCCCACGCACACACATAATGGCAATCTACTTTTGAGAGTATACTGCTCTAAAAGTTTAGGAAAGAAATAGTTGAAAGAAGGGGAAATGTAAACAATATAATACTTTAAAGAATTCAAAGCACCTTTATATACAGACTTCCACTTCTGGCCAGGATGGAATAATAAGAACTAGACTCTACCTCCTGCTATAAACATAGAAAACTGAATGAAGTGCATAAAATAACTAGTTTTAGACTTTAGGCAACAGGCAATCCAGGATCGTGACCCTTAAGAGATGGGAAAATTGTCATGAGCCTTACAATCTCCCTAGCTTCCTGCCTAGAGGCAATTTCTGCCCACAGTTACAGGGAGCAGAAACCCAGAGTCCAGTGGTCTTAGGGAATTGAGGAGACAGAAATTGGAGCTCGTAGAGGCTGAGGTGGCTGGAAGTTGCAGGGTAGAGTTACAGAAAGGAGAGAGCAACAAGACAAAACAGCTCCAGATAACCTGTATTGGAATCACTACGAATCTTTTTTGACTACTAGCCAGTGCATATGAGAGTAAACCTCCATGACGTCAGACAAAAAGCAGAATAATTTCTAGAACTCGGAAAAGCTAGGCTATCATTTGAGGACCAACCAGTCATGGTAAAGAGTCCTCAGTAATCACTTGGGGGCATTCCATGGAGACCCCCAAAAGTTATACCTTAGTAGTAGAGCTAAATTATCTCTAGAACAAAGAAACTCAAAACCTCTTCTAACAAGGCTTAAAAACAAGAGTGAGAGCAATCAAACTGATCTGCCACTTAACATTCTTTAAAGAAAGACAAGAAAATTCTTTAAAGAAAGACAAGAAAATCCAAAATCCAACAATGTAACAAGCACAATGCCCTACATGTAGTCAAAAACCATTAGGCTGACAAGCAGGCAAATGTGACCCCGAACCAGGAGAAAAGTACTTATAAAGAGAATATAAACATAATGAAGAGAGAAGTCGAAAATATAAAAAATAAAATCCAGGCAACCTCACACGCATATTTTACTTTGACCCTCACACAAAATCATTAAGTCATTGTACAGTATTACTTAACCCCTTTTTACAGATGAAAAAACTGAGTTGCAGATATAGTAGATGAATTGATGAAAGGACAAGGGCCCAATAGGTTTTAGAGTCCAACTAGATCCGGGGTCTCCTGAATCATTAATGTTCTTTAAGTAGAAGATGCCATGAACCTCCATTAAAGGAGACTGCTGTGGATGGTACTGGACCATAGTACATTTTCCTAGATCAGTCGTAGGGCAAAAATATCAAGAAAAACTGAAAGTATAAGTGGATGCTTCTGTGTGTGCATGTATGGTATGTACCTATGTGTGCATGAATTGCATTTATGCTGTGTAGATTATATGATGTGACACAATAATTACTCTTGTTATCATAAAGTACATTGACTAATGCTGTATTCAAACCTTAGCATTGGTACTCCAATAAAGATGACTTTTCTTTTCTTTTTTTTTTTTTTTTTAAAGATTTGATTTATTTATTTGAGAGAGAGAGTGAGAGAGAGCACATGAGAGGGGGGAGGGCCAGAGGGAGAAGCAGACTCCCTGCCGAGCAGGGAGCCCGATGCAGGACTCGATCCTGGGACTCCAGGATCATGACCTGAGCCGAAGGCAGTCGCCCAACCACCTGAGCCACCCAGGCGCCCAAAGATGACTTTTCTGATGGAATTAGGGCTGAGTCTTCCCCAATGCTAAAGGCAGGGCTCCAAAACATTGCTCTGAAAACACAACTGGAGAAAAAAAGAAATAGGAAATTAGTGTTACAGCTAAAAGCCACTTTTATGTGTCAAGGTCAGTATAACTCAGGAAAGAGTTTAAAAACTGAACATACATAATTTTTGTTACTGGAAATTTCCGAAAAATCAACAGTGTGTCCTGAAAATCTCTGTATATCTTTTAGAGTAAGAGGGTTGACTATCAGATGTATTAAAGGCTACTGTAATTCTAAGGCTTCAGAATAGGAAACTCTTCCTGGTCAGTATTTAACACTTTTGAGTGTTATGTTCTATGAAAGGGATGCAAACTTTGGACTCTCACAATGTTTTACTTTCTTTTATGCTATACTCTATTTAGGAACTTATTATCATTATGTTACATTTAGAGAAGTATCAAAATGCTCTCTTTTTTTATGCTGTACTCTCTAAAATGTAGGCACATTCAATTCATTGCTGAGTAATGTTACATTTAGAGCACAGGAATGGAAATGACCCAGATGTACAGGGTCAGTATAAAACCTCACTAATTGGAACACTTGTACCTAAACACCTGTATAAAATACATTTGAGAAACATTGAATACAATATTCTTTAAGATTCACAGTGCCTGTGGGGCGCCTGGGTGGCTCAGTTGGTTAAGCGACTGCCTTCGGCTCAGGTCATGATCCTGGAGTCCCGGGATCGAGTCCCGCATCGGGCTCCCTGCTCGGCAGGGAGTCTGCTTCTCCCTCTGACCCTCCTCCCTCTCATGCTCTCTGTCTCTCATTCTCTCTCTCAAATAAATAAATAAAAATCTTTAAAAAAAAAAAAAGATTCACAGTGCCTGTTACCATATTAAAGCTTCTGCAAAATTGTGCAATAAGTTTTCATGCATTGGCAAACTTCTCAGACCTTGAAATCGGATTTTGAAAAATAACTATTAATATCCAGCAGAGCTACTATTTCCCAGAAGCCATTTTGAGAAAAACTGTTAAAGATGCTTACTTCAAAGCTTTGGTGCTAAAATCAGACTTCTTGCATACAAACCCAAGTTCATAACTTATTAATTATTTAACCTTGCTGTGGCTCAGTTTCTATATACTAAAAAGAAATAAGGGTATCTATCTAAAAGATTTGTGTGAGAGTTTGAAGTATAAACTTCATTCCAAACAGTATCTGGCTCAGAGTAAAAAATATTATCTATATTGGCTAAGATTCAATGAAATTATAAAATTGTTGAGAAAAACTTTCTGGTTAAAAACATTGGGTTGTTAGTGCAAGAGAACTTTGAAAAAAACTCAGAGTAAAGAGACATATCATTCAAACATTCAAAAGAAGGTGTGTGGGTTATTTTCATTCACTTGACTCTTCACATCTGAGCGAAGTTCATAGTGCATCCCAGTGTGGTGGCTCTCCCAGGTCCAGAGGATCTCTACTAGTTTTTTGAGCAAAGTAGGATAATTTTCCGTTAAATGAAACCATAAAATCTATTACCTTGAATGGGAATAGTAAATGACCCCAAAGCAATGATAAAAAGGAATGTCATAGTTTGAAATATCCGTTTCATTTACATTTAAATGTTTTCAAAATAGACATTTTTAAAAAATTCTTCAAACCCTGCATTAAGTTCCTCTCAAAATTAATCCTTCAATAAAATGTTGAGAGCATCTTGTTGTTGAGGATGCCTTTCACTCAACTCTTTGACCTTACTTGACATTGGTCATAGCCAAGAAATAATCACTTGAATATTTGTAAGCCACAATTTAGGAAGTGGCACTAATTCACATAGAAGGGAATTTTAAGCCATTTCTCTTCCAATAATAGAAAAACAAAAAATTCAGAGAAGTTTGCTGCAGCCTTACCTAAGAACAGGATTCAGACATAAGCAATTAGAGTGCCGTTTGCCAGAAAACCTTCCAAATGGACCTTCTTCTTAAGAATCAGGTTGTTCTTAGAAGAGTTAGCCTTACAACAAGATAAATCTAGATTTAGACTCAACTCCCAACTTTCAGACTGTGGATTTGAGCAAGGTATTTAGCCATGTTGTGACTTATTTCTTACCTATAAAAAAGAAATTATGCTGCCTACTTTATGAGGCTGTGGTGATAAGAAAGAAATAAGATTATACATGTAAAACTCTCAGCAGAGAGCCTAGCAAGGTATAGGTATCAACCAGATGTTAATTGCATCCCTTCCCACTTATAACATAGCAACATGAAATATTTTTAAATTGAAACACATTACAAAATACATTCTTTAAAAAATCATTTTATGACATCTTTTCATTCTTTGTCATCAAAATAAGATGGAAAAAAATATCTCCGTATCTTTGCTCACCATTCCATAAGCAAGCAAAATCCCCTTCTCCCTGCCTGGCTCAAAAACTCCTTCCCTTTGGAAGTATTTCTCCACTCCTAGTCCTGAGTGAATTGATCATTCCATCCTCTGGATCCCAGGGGGCCTTATTTCTACTAATCATTGGGTTTACCCTGTACTTGCTCTGTCATTGGTATTTTTATGTCCATGCAATCCTAGCTGGGAAAAAAAAAATGTGTTTATAAGGATCGTTTTCCAGCCAGTTGTCTACCATAGAACTCAAATGGCCACTGAAACCATATTAAATGTAGTTGCTCATTCTGGAAGCCAGGACACAAATTTTATGCAGACTGTAATATAAAATACCACACAAATCTTTTCTATGTGTTTGATCTTGGATCACTGCATGTTTTTGTGAATACCTACTTAGTCTGGCTTATTGACCCCTGGGGAAGGGTGGAATCAGGCTACAACCTCTTTCTGTACTATTGTGTGAAGAATGGTAGGCTGTCCACAATGCAGTGGCTTTAAAACAACCATAACCCACAGTAAGGTAGACATGTTACCTTTCAGACTAGGACAACACACACACATTTGTACATGCATATAACTGAAAAATTTCACAACATAGTACTTTATAACGTTTGAGGGATTTTGTCTACTGTAATTCTATTCTCTTGTATCCCATTTGACTTTTTGATACTGGTTATGGAAATTAATTTCCTATATTCTCAGAGGATCTGAGAGTGCTTAAAGGCACATGAAATAGCATTTTATTCTCCCCTCCTCCAACAAATTTTTGTGTTCTTGTTGAATAACCTCTTCCTCATGTGGTTTACTTCTGTATTGGTCTTCTTGCCTGGATGTTGCAGTGTTAAAAAATCAGATTGTAGGAATAGAAGTCAGATTACTAAGGAGGTGTTTCTTTAAATGAGAAATGCTAGGCATTAAGGCCATAGTTTTTCAAACCATGATGCTGCCTTCTAATTTTACCCGTGATTAGCACCATCATGGCCCCCACACATCTCCCACCCACATTACACCAATTATAAATGTGTTTTTACAATGAATGGTTACTTCATAAACATGAGGCATGAAAGATACACTTCCTGTGCTGTTCTCCCCAGACAGCTGGGGAGGAAAAGTCTGATTCTTTATACAAAGTCTCCTTGTTGTCAGTACATATGGTCTGTAGTTTCCAGACAGGGTGTCACCCCAGAAGTTGGCAAAAAGGTACAGGAAAACATCAGCCTTTGCTACTGAAGTTAAATGAAGTTCACTGCTTAGAGCAGTTCAGTGCCTAGATGGGTTTGTATGTAGGCTTACTGATGAGGGGACAAGAATATCCTCCCAATTTCAAGGGGGCAAATGTAACTTTAATGTGAGAAAAGACTAAATGCATAGCCCAGAAGGTAGTGGAGAAAGTTAATGTCTGAAAGAGTATTAGTGTGTTGAGCAGAACTCCAGGTTCAATAGAAATAGCATATTGCCTTTTCAGCTCTGTTTTTTCCAGGGGAGCAAGAACAGCCTATCCCTTAGCCTGATGACATTTTCCATTAAAACAGTCTAACTCTCTTTGCTCTGATAGAACAATTTCTGGTGGAGATGATTTCTAACATAGACCTTCCTTGTGGAGAGAGAATACAGTGAACACTCCAACTCCTTGGCAGTTCTTTATCAGTATAGGTTAATGCAATAGGGTCTTGGCTCATAAATTGAAGACCACAGGTGCTGAAAGAAGGTAAGACATTTTAAGAGCATTTCAACTCCTTTCTTTTACAGGTCTGGAAATTGAGAACCACAGGATGACATGACTTTCCAAAGCTATGGGTTACAAGTTTATCCACATTGAGATAGTCTCCCACACTAGATTACTCCAAGTAAATGGAAATAACTATTACTGATTATTGCAGTTTCACCGGGCACGTTCACTGCCATTTCTGAACGTGCAAAGCCTAGCCAAGTAGGCACAATCTGAATGAGCAGAATTTTGCTCTGGGGTTGGAGCAGTCTGAGTTCAAACACCGCTATGCGACATTAGGAAATTTGTGTAATTTATCTCAACCTGTTTTCTTCTTCTTAAGATGAGAGTATAAATACTGCATGAATTATACCTAACTCATAGGGTTTGTGTAATGATTTAATAAATACACAACAGGTACCCAATGAATGTCAGTTATTTTTAAACTACTTCACATCTGTTATGTCTGAATTCCTCATACATGTGAGGCAGAGACTAGACTTCTGTCCTTATTTTGGAGTCCAGGTTTTAAAGATGGGTAGAACTAAACTGTCTAAGGTAGCTGTTCTCAGAATGTGGCCCCAGAAGAAGCAGCACCATCACCTGGGAGCTTGTTGGAAATGCAACTTCACGGGCTCCATTCTAAACTTCCTGAACCAGACACTCTGGGGAGGGAGTCCAGAAATCTGTGTTTTAATAGGCCCTCCCAGGGATTCTGGCACATGCTAAAGTTCGAGAGCCACTGGTTTACTAAATTCAGACAGTGGAGGCAGAGATGGGTAAAAGGTGGTGGGGTCGGCTCAAGGAATCCACTCTGAAGCAACTTCTAATCCAAGAGGTCTAGGCGGCCATTACAAACCAGCTGTGAGGCAACCCATAGTCACAAGGTAGGGAGGGGTTGGCAAGGCAAAGAGAAATGAGACTCCATACGTTTCCATTAGCCCCTTGTCCCATTTCTATGCAGCTTTTTTTCTTTTCCACCTCAGGTATTTTCTACCCTAACCAAGCCACATCTGTGATTCCCTCAATTAACTCCCCCACCCAGTCAAGAAATACTCACTGTGTGCGTAATTACCATCAAACTCTAGTTACTCAGGACTGAAGAGTCTTGCTTCTGCCCTCGCTTTGCCTCCCAGTCTAGCTAGCGGTGGGAGACAGACCAGTGACGCATATTCCCAATATGGTGTGAGGGGTTTATTAGCTCCGAGAGGACAGGAGCTCTGTCGTGTGTCACAGACATCGCTCACAACCCCTAGCACACCAATCATGCCAGAGTTAGGACTTAAATTAAGGTGATACTGAAGTTGGCTGGCATTCGACAATGGGATAATCCTGTCTGCATGTGTCTTTTGTTGAGGAGGAGTGGCAAGGAAAGTGGAATATGTACGGAAGGAATATCTTTTCTGAGAAATTGTGCAATTACATGGACTAAATACAAAGGGGACAAAAAGAGAATGAGAAAGCATTTGTGGGCTGACTCAGGAGAACCTCAAATAAGAGGTTCTCAGGAGGAAACAGGAATTCCCAGAAGGCACGGCAGAGGACAGTGTCTCAAGGCATTCTTTCTGGTTTGGAGTCCCTGGCATTTGACACAACCACTGCTGTCCCTGCCCCATTCCCTTGAGGGAAACCCACTCCTGACTTCATCCTGTCTTACCCCATGACAAAAGATCTTTGACCTTCCAGTTGATTCCATCAGTGCTGGAAACACTCCGTGTCCCTTGCACAAATGCAGCTTGATGTTTTGTGGCTTCATTGGCCACACTGTTGACTAGATGGTAAGAAAATGTATTTTGCATAGTGGTTATTGTTATGTTAGAGGTTCTTACTTTCTATGATCATAAAGATGAGTCCTAAGATTCCCAGGGCTTAAAAATCAATGACACAAACACATTTAATTGAAAAGGAAACAAATTCTCTTCTGCATACGCTTTGTCATGGGATCACATTTATTTTCCCTGTGAATCTTTGGATAAGATAGTTATTTAAGGACATGCTTCAAGGATATGCTAAGTCTACTGAGAGAGTATACAAAGTAGTCACAGGAAATGATGGTGGCATTAATACTATGGATTGTGCTTATGTGAATTAATTAGGTCACATGGAATTTTGTGGATCTAACGGACTTGGAAATGTTTGGTTTGGCTGATAATTGGCAAAGATGATTTTTATATATAAGGTGGTAGGCTGGAGTTTTGAGATAAGCTGGAACACTAGTTTTCAGATTTAAGTAAAGCTATCACTTCACTCAGGAAGTGCTGCCTTTGAAACACATAAGGTAGGTGATGACCTGTTTAATATGGTCAGGATGAGGGGGGCCCACACCTCTGGGATTCTCTTCTGCTAATAGCATGTGCCTTGAATTCCATGGTCGGAGACTGAACTCGCAATTTGTATCTTTCTGCCAAGAGGGCATAGCCAACTTCCCAGAATAATTTTAAGTATAATTTGTTACTGGCCACCTACAGTTTTTGTTACAGGGAAAGTCCATCAATGAGATGTTGTAAGGAATGAAAAATCAGACATTAATTACCTGCTTCCTATGGACAAGCCACTCTACATTTATTTTCTTAATCATTAACAACAATCATGAATTGTACAGGGTTGCAAGGCTGGCTATGAAATGGCTCCTTGCAAGCTGGAAAAGGCTCCTGGAGATTTGGAAAGACAAAGTCATAGCTCACGGGCCTATGGACTGATTCCAAAGTCCTTATTCTTCCTAGTTACCATACTACTTAAAAAATATTAATGAGAATGATATTAACTTTTGCTGATGGTGTGTTTTATCCAAAACATCTATACTCATGTATAGATAACATTTATTAAATACTTAATAAATGTGCTAGGCATTGTGCTTTTAAAAATGTTGTCTCATTTAATGCTCATGACATACCTGGGAGGTAGATTCTACTAATCACCTTCCACAAAGAAGATGCTGGCCCAGAGAGGTTAATTATCCTGCCCAAGATCACATACTATGAAGTCTCACAGCTAAATAGTGGTGAAGCCATATATACAAAAGCATCTAGAATTCCTGCCACAGTTGGGAATATGAATTCCTGTAGGGACTGAACCACATTAGGATGTATGTGACCCTCCCTAGGACTTTTAAGATAGTAGACATTTAATAAAGGTAATTGAAAGGACTTTCTATAGCTTTCCCATGGAGATAAAGTCTGAATGTTGGACTGGTCCACTATTTGTAACAGACGAAGACCAGAAACAACCCAAATGCCGGCAGTAGAGAATGGGTTAAATAAACTGGGTATGCTCAAATAGTGGAGTACTATGCAGACTTACAGAAAGCAGGAATGAATGCTTTCTCTATATTTTAAGAGAGCTGTTGCCAAGATATATTGTTACATTAAAAAATTTTTTTAAAACGCAAGTTGTACAAGAATGTGGATAGTGTGCTGCATTTTGTGTAGCAAAAGGAAGGATGTAAATAAATATGATTAAAACAAAACCTAATAAATACATTACCCACAAGGGAGGGAGGAAACAGAGGGTAGGGGCGGGGATGGAAATTAGACTTCTCTAAAATGGATTATACCTTATTTTATGGTTCTGATTTTGAAATCATGCTTATATTTACACAGTTGAAAAAGTTATATCAAAACCAACCCCTAAAAGTAGTGATTATAAAAACCTGAAACAAGTGAACCAAACTGTATATTAAGTAGGTGGCAATGACATGGAGAAGGTTCATTTCAAGTGGCTATAAACCATAGTATTTTGACTGTACATTCTAAGGACAAAAAGAAAACCATGAAGAAATTTTAAAATGCATTCAGGAGGTTGGTTAATGCTGGAAATATTTTTATTGTTATTTTGAAACAATTGTATATATTGAAATAAAACAAATAATAAATTATGTTAATGTTTTCATGAGCCAAGATATTTTCAGAGGAAGAAAAAAATGATTTAATGTGAAACCAAGGAATTTAAGTAAAAATATTGGAATCTTTCATTTGAATTGGTGAAAATATCACCCTGAACTTAGGAATGATGTTTATTTTTCTTTAAAAAAAAAAAAGCATATTTTTCACTTGTTCCATTAAAAAAAAAAAAAGCCTAGATGCAATGAACACCTGGAAACAATGAACACTCCTGGTGCCAGACTGTGGTTTAAAAATATATATTTCCCATTAAAAGGAACCAAGACTCCTCAGAAAACTGCTGATTCCAGGTCTGAAGCAGGAAATGTACAAGATGTATTTTGAGCATATTGTTGTGCTTGAAAGCAAAGAAATTATCAGAAAAACTGGGTGGTGGTAAATGAACACAGGAGCAAATCTGAAGGAGCTCCCATTGACCAGTGTTGGGAGAGCTCAAGTATTGAACAATACTTGCTGTGAATTGAGTATGTTAAATAAAACATTTAAAAATCAATGAGTTTATGATGATATTAAAAAAAAAGTTAAAACCCAGTGGTCACTTTTGGAGTTCACTAGAATACCAACTCATTATGCTGAATATTGATCAGAAAAAAAGACTAGAACATTTATTCTGCCTTTCCTGTAAGGACCAAATTTTAAGGCAACCAAACAGCTGATGAAGAAAAGTTCTCCTTAAGAGAGGAAGGAGAAACTATAGACTTAAAAAAAAAAGTCTGTTTTTGAAATTGCTAACAAAGGAATAGATGTAGGCAATGATAATGAATGACGGCTAATCAGTAGGTGAAAAGTTTGTGTGTGTGTGTGTGGGGGGGGATTATAGGAGATGGATGGGCCTGGCAGCCCTGAACCCAGGGATCAATCTGAGCATTGCTGAGAGGGTGACATCCAGACATCCTATTCTTCTTGATGTGATATCAATGGGAAGAAAGTAACACCAAGTGAAAGAAAAGATTCTGAATCATTCACTGTGAATGTGCAGGAAATATGCAAGATAAAAAAACACGTAGAAGACACTCTGAAGATCGAGTCAGCCAGATCCAGAATGTGGGACATTCTAAGACAAGTGGCCCCATTTCTTCAACAAATAAATGGCATAGAAAGGAGTGTGATAGATCAAAAGAAACGTATGAGACCTATGAATGAAAAGTAACATTTGGTTCTTGTTTATTCTTTGATTCAAACAAACCAATTATAAAAATAGTTTTTTGATAAATGGAGAAAATTTTACACAGTCTTATTGTAGATGATAATGAATTATTTATTAATCTTGTTAGATATGATAATAATGCTGTAGTTGTGCTAACAAGCATCGCCTATGACAGATACATACATAAGCATCTGGAGGTAAAATGGTGTGCTACCTGGGATTTAAAATTCTCCGAAGAAATTAAAATTTGGGTAGGCACAGGGAAAGATGAAACCAGAGTAGCAGAAAGTGAATAGTTGTAATCTAATGAGGAGGCCTATGAATTCTTTGAATCTCATTTTCTATGCAATGTATGGACCTCTCTGAAATAGGTTGGTGCCTTTGGGCTATTAATATGAATGTAACTTTCTATAGTGTTACTATAATTGAAGAAATAAGGATGTTCTCACAGGGACTATGTTTTGCCATGTTGTGCGTGTGTGTGTGTGTGTCTGTGTGTGTCTGTGTGTGGAACGTTAACATGTCCTTGACTGCACATCCGCAATCATTGTTAGTACAGTTGTATGGCATTCTTTTCTAATTCTACTCCCACATAGTCATTCATTTCACAAGTTAATTTGAGGGCCTGCCATGTGCTAGTCACTGCCCTTGGCACTGCAGATAAAAAAGTGGACTTGAGAGGGTCCTTGCCTTCGTGGACATTAAACCAATAAATAAACACAATTATTTTAAATAAAGGATAGCTAGAAGGGGGAGTAGGGAGGGGTGTGCAGTATTAGGATGGTCAGAAGAAGCCACTCTTGGAAAACTAAATTTGAGTCGAGTCCAGAATGACATGGGGAAGCAGCCAAGTGAATGGATAGGGAGAGAAGTTCCCTGCAGAAGGCACAGCAAGTGCAAAGGTTCTGGGGGGAAAAAAAAGCTTAAGATATCCAAGGCGGGACAAAACAGATGGACAGAAAAGAATGCCATTAGGGCGGAAGATCAGCGGTGCTACGTGAGGTCAAGGAGAAAATGAAGGCCAAGGGTAGAGTAACCCGGCATCTCGGTTTGGTGATGTGGTCTCAGTGTGTGCCTGCCGTCTCATTGTGAGGACTGAGAGGACCTCCTTCTTCTCACAAGAGATGTGGCTGTTCTACTTTGACTTTGGACTCTATTCTAAGTGCAACAGGAAGCCACAGGGTGATTTTAAACTTGAGAAAGCCAAGATTAAGCTTTTGAAAGAGCACCGTGTTTATACAAAGTATCAAAATAATTTTTCCTTGTTTAAAATACTAATACAGATCAGAGATAATCCTTGATTTACTGGGCCAACAGACGTGATTTTCCAGGTGTCCTCCCCATTTTTTTCACATGATCACATAAACATAGTAGTCACCAAATAAACATGGACTAGATGCAAACACACATCCATCTACTATTTTCTATCTCAGAGACAATGGAAAACTGTAGAAATACTCTTTTGTTGTTCCTTATTGCTTTATAGAATGAAATCATTAGCCCGATCATCTTCAGAGAACATGACACATATACTCCTTAGGTGATAGGACAGCACAGTTCTAGGAGCATTAGATTAGGAGGAAACCACCCTAAATTCTTGCTGTTTGACTGGAATAATTAGTGTATACCTGTTAAGTCTCAGTTGTATCAACTACAAAATGGGAATGGAGAGTTTCTTTTCAGATCTGCCACTTTCAAGATGGGGCCATCAATAATGACTTGAAGATAGGAGCCAAAATAATGTGGGTGGGGAGTGAAGGTAAGGGGCAGGAGAGAAAGAGGAGTAGGATGGGGAGGTGGCAGAGAGAGCAGAAGTGAGTAGAGGAAAGGAGAGGGGGGAAAGAGGGGGCTGGGGAGGGGAGGAAAGGAGGAAGAGGAGAGGGAGAGAAAAGCTGGGGAAGGGAGTTGAGATTGAGGCTAAGGAGGTGACTTGGGTTTTTAGTTGCATGCAAAAGAAATTAGTTTGGTTTATTTAAGCAGAAATACAATTTATCCCCACGTAGGCTTGGAGGTTTTAGCCAGGAGTAGACTCCACTTTCCACTGCCCAACATCAAGCCAAGCAGAACTGGTCTTATGTAGACACTGATGCCACCCTTTCTAGGCCCAGACTCTGAGGCACCCAGCAGTGATGCTAATCGTGCTGGAAACTGACCAGAGGTCTTGCGGCCCCAGCCCCAAGAATACATTTTGCCTCATCGTTCCCACACCAACATTCTCCGGGATAGCATCTAATGGGCATATGCCTGTGTCCTGGCTTCAGGAACACTGAGGAGGCAATTTTTCAAGTTCGCTTCTGGGAGGAGGTCTCTGCCTCCCACCAATACTCATAACGAGAATTCCCTCCACACCAGAAGGAGACTGGACGCTGGGCACAGGAAGAAGTGACACCTGTTCATTACAAGAAGAATAGAGGGCATTCAGCGATACATTAGCTTTGGGGTAAAAATGTATCACTGTAATAATAGTAACATCATAATCTAGAATTAGGTAACAAGCTTCTCATTTCTGATATTTTCAAGGGATCCTTTAGTCTGGTGTCCGGGAGGGAGGACAGAAGCCGGCCAAGTGCCTTCCTCTTCTCCGCAGCAAAACTGAAGATACCAAAGAGCTCTTTAGCTAAAAGCAGCTGAAAAAGAGCAAGGCTGGAAGCTCCCATTAGGAGGGAAGAGTGCCATGGCTCTCTGGTGCTGACTAAACTTCTACTTTAAGTTTCTTGTCCTGAGAGAAACAGGAAGCACACTTCCTTATCAACCAAAGCCAAATGAGCCCTTTTAGAGAAACCCCACCCCTGCGAGTGAACTTTACCCGGCCCAAATATGGGCGTGGGGCTCCTTTGTGCTCTAATGGCATCATTTACAACAACAGGGCTGGGAGACACACATCTCACTTCCTTGATACTCTCCCGTCTGCCGTTAATTTTTGCCAAGCCAAAAGGTGACTTAAGGAGGGAAAAATAACCATAACTAGATTCTAAAAGGGAACCAAACCAGACCATCTGATGTGTTGGCATGGCAATTTAGTCATTGGCATCCTGCTGCTCATCTGGACCTAAAACTCGATTTCTTTTGAGGTAATTTGTAATCATGGAAACCACACAGATCCCTGAGGTCAGGGAGCCACAGAGAGACCACATCCTTTGTTTTCATTTCTCAGCTCCAAGTATCTGAGGCTGCGTATTGTGTGCCGGGTTCCAAGATGTACAAATCATCCCGAGTGGCTGGGTTGTGTAAGAATGTTTCCCCTGGCATGGTGCCTGCTCCATCAATACAAATGGCTGCACTATTTTCTGATTAAACCACACGACCATCCTACGTGGCTCTCACGAAACCATGTGTGTTCCCGAGCTGGCGGAGGGAGACCTGCTAACGTGCTGCGCGGAGACTGCGTCCTGCAGGAGCGGAGCCTCCCACTCTGCCCCTGGGAGCAACTTCATGCAAGCGAGGGTCCAGTAGCCCAATACTGAACAGGGAGTGCTGTATCAGCGCACCTGCCTTCGCTTCCTCTCCAACAACAGATTGGGCAGCTCCCTTGCAGCAGACTTTGCCTGCCTCCAGCACAGATGTTCTCATTCAGATGCACATGTGAGCCTGTCCTTCCGCACAGAGCTCAGTGTGGCTGCCTGACAACGCGTACAGGCTCCCTGGACGTGCACATCAACAGGGGCTTGAGTCAGGCCTGTCGGTCCATTCCTTTCTAGAAAGGTATCGTCTGTGTAAAGATCTCTTAAAGATTGATCAAAAGTCCAGTATTTACAGAATTGATGTCAAATGCCGGCAATTTTAATAAAGGTTTAACATGGTACAGTTTATTTCTGAGTTAGATTTGGTTTGTTTTCCCCAAGATCGGCCTATCCAATTAAGAATCCCCTTTGGAATTTAGAGATTAATCCTTAAAGGGGATGGGAAACAGGTCATTTATATCAGAAGAGTTCAGATTTGAATTGTGTGGATTGACTTTGTGGTTTAAGAGGTTAAAACTTTGGGAGGAATTTTTATCTAAAAACTCTTCCATATGTGAGCATTGGCTGAATTGATAGATGGATGAAAACTCTGGCTTTTTTCTTTCTTTTCTGTTTTTTTGTTAGTTTTGTTTCTTGATTGGAGTTTCAAAATTTTGCTGCTTGTTTGGCGATGTCTGCCTTGGCAAGTCCAGGGAAGTCTTGTATTGGCTAACAGTGAAAGAGATTAATGCTGAAAAAGTCGAGCACTATTAATTTACTTTTGGTGCTTACCATGTGACTTAGGAAAAATCAGTGACATTAGAATTAATACTATTTTATTTTGGGCAATTATGGGATGGGACATATGGGAGCAAGAGCAGTAGAGGGGAAAGAGACTGAGAGAGAAAGAGAGAGAGGTGGAGACTGAGAGGAGGAGGTATTTGCAGATATTCCAGAATTACAATATGGGAGATAATAAGTTTCAAAAATGTCTTCATCCTTGGAAGACCAAGTAGGACTAAAGGAGAGTGCCTAAAAGGAGGAAGAATTCACTGTCTGCCTTGGACCATGCCAAGCCTTAAGGAAGAAAGGTTTTCTGATCTGATCTCTTTCATTTCTCTTTGCTCCCTCATAGGTGAAGTGGTTAGGTGAGGTCTAGAGAAATTTATTCCTTGGAAAAAATGATGGGAGTCAAGGAGAGGATTAGAGCAGCATCTCCTAGAGTCTAGGCCTCTTGCTCAAGGGACCCTTGAGTTTTTCAAGGTGTCTGGTTCATCTTTTGAAGATAGGATACCAGGAATGGATTTGTGCCTGAAAGTCAAAGTAGGAAAATTGTATGTGTTCACCTGGAGGTGTTTTTGTTTGTTTGTTTGTTTAAGATTTTATTTATTTATTTGTGCGAGAGAGGAAGAGTGCATGCACACGAGTGGGCGGGAAGGGCAGAGGGGGCAGGAATGGGAGAGCAAGGATCTCAAGCAGGCTTTGCACTTAGCGTAGAGCCGACACAGGGCTCTGTCTAACAACCCTGAGATCGTGATCTGAGATGAAACCAAGAGCCAGACACTTAACTGACTGAGCCACCCAGGCACCCCTGGAATTCTTTATGTAGTGCAAACCAAGAGCACCAGCGTGCCAGTGGGAAGTCCATAGTTTGGGTTCTTGGCCTC
Organism: Mirounga leonina; assembly: GCF_011800145.1. NCBI lineage: Eukaryota > Metazoa > Chordata > Mammalia > Carnivora > Phocidae > Mirounga > Mirounga leonina. The sequence goes on from NW_023270268.1 coordinate 46,775,798, forward strand.
CGTCAGGTCTTTCACAGGCAACCAATGCACATCTGACAGTATGTGCACCTTAAGTGTACCTGTTCCATCTTCCAGGGACTTGTGTAGCAACTACCACCAGCATAGACAGACTTCTTGATCAAGTGGAGAAACATTAAGGAACTTTCTCACCTAGTGACCTTTAGGCACGAATATATATATACGGAATGGAAGCACACAGCCAAAATTGGGCATTTCCTCCCTGATGATATGACACAGATGTTGAATGCTGAAAAAAAGCTGCCAGCAATAAATCAGAGAATTACAGACACTTGGAAGGGGCAACTCCACAGCTTTTATTCTGCAGTGAATAAAAACAGCTAAAAGATTTGCTTTGCATCAGACGTGAAAAGGGCATTCTTCTACATTAAAATGCCTGTTGCCCACTCTACGCTCTAATACGTTTTAGGAATGTTTGGAGTCCCTTTGGTTTTAGACTGTGTGGGGTGGACCAGAGGCTTCAAGATGAAGGGCCTTGTGTGTTTTCCTTGACTCACCCAATTTTAAAGAAGTCAAGCTAACACTTTAAAATGGGGAGATTATACCTAAAAATCTGGATTCCCATCTTCCCTCGAAAAACGGGAAGAGCGAGAAAGAGTGTGCTTCCATCCTTCCATGTGACAATGATGTGTTGGGCTGAGAAGCAGTTGACCCCATTAGACAGGACATGAGCTTTCTAGGACAGCACAGGTTTGATCCCTTGCTCCGTCTCTCTAACACTGGGGCTGAAAACAGTTGCCCATCATCACTATACCAGTATAGTCAGGCTTTTGTTGTTGTTTTTGCTCTTTTAGCACTGGAACTATTTCTCTGCGGCTCTGCCCCAATTTGGGGGTAACAAATGCCATGTCATGCCAACACCACCGCCTATTTCAAGAAAAATGGAGAGTATAGTTTGTTCAGGGAAATGCAACATAGTTCAACAGGTTTACTAGGCAAGTCCTCCCCTTCACTTATTTTTCTCTTTGGTCCCTGTAGGCTTTTGAGTTTTTTAAATCCTGAGGCAGGGTTTGTCATAGGTTGTATTTTATCCTTGAACACCCACTGCTGCCTGGAATGCCTACAATCTGATAAGTTGTCAAGGTGGCATAGAATATCACCGTGGGCAGGAGAAAGTCATACCCAGCACTCAAGGACTTTGAATGGGTTTTGAGTTTCTTCATGCTCTTCATAGTCCCTATCTCTTAAGTTACACAAGTGTGCTTTACATGTTCCTGGGGTATATGAATCTACCTAATACAGGCTCAAAACAGTGAAATGTTCAACATACATAAAAAAATAAACTTACATTGTCCTAACTCAATAGCTGTGTGTTTGTGCCCTTAACATTTGCACTGGGCACTTAAATAAGGAGTAAGAAAATGGAAGGATGATAGAAGATTTTCCAGCTTCACATTAATGAAGGTTTGGGGCTTGTTTTTTGGGAGGGCAATTTAGTCAAAACAAACTCCTTCCTCTACAACTTCTCTGAAAACCTCCCAAAAGTGTGGAATGATCCACAATTTCAGTTGTTAATTTTTTTTTCTACAAGAGTTATTTTCTTGTCCCATGCCATTGTCCGAAAACTTTAAATGTTTTTTCCCATGTTAAAATGACTATAGCATATTAATTATAATTTTAAAGCCTAGAATATAAATAATTCTCATGTAATCTCCTCTGATAAACTATAACAGAAAAGGGATTTAAAGTAAAGTTTCTTTTGACTGTGTCTACCAGACAATGAGCTGGGGAAATCAAAGGGACCTTTTAGAAATAGAATAATGGAAAACTGAAAGACAAGAACATTCCCTTATTATTTAAAATCATAAGTTAACACTTGAGCCATGAATCAACAGTGCATTTGTATGCTAGAGAGAGAGAGAGAGAGACTATGGGACTTGCATCCATGGCCATTATGTGAAGGGTGTGCTTGTGGATGTAAGGCTGGGTCTGTGCTGTGCTGGGTCTGTGCAGGGTATGCATTATTTAGCACGTTTCCAAGAGTGCCATTTGTATATTGCTGTTCATCTTAGAAATACATGTACCAGCACAGAGTTCTGTCTCTGCAGCGAATTGTGCATATAACGTATCATTTGTCTCAGCCAGGCTAGTAGAGTGACTGCCTTCTGCTTTCTCCTGTGATGAGTGCAAAGGGTGGCTTTCCTCCAGCCTCTTGCTTACTCTCCTATGATCTCGTTTTCCATATTTCTTGTTTTGAAGCCTAATGCAGATAAGGCCAAGGATGATGATAGGGCTGAAGATGCTACAAAAGTACTGAGGGGGGAAGATACATTGTGTTAAAATGCAAGTTTACCCAAAGGCTAGCACCTTCAGGGATTTTGGTTAGTTAGGAATTTGGGGCAGGACAACCAAATAAAACTGTATGGTGTATGCTGATGCAGAATCCTTGACCAATGACAAGGTTTGGGGTTGAGACACAGCCCCGCTTTGCTCACCCAGTTCCCCGCAGCGGGGTACTTCCCCTGGGGAGAAGAGAAGCCTTTTTCTTTTGCACAAGGGTGCTTCTGTTACCTCACCATTTCCTGAGAGGGGCTGCTTTTGCTCCGAGGGGTCACTTTTTCTTATTCATCCCCTCGGAGGGAACTCAGTCAGTGTCCCTTAGGCTAGAGGTGTTCCGTATGAAAGTCCTTTAGTATCTTCTGGGACACTGCAGCCTGCACATGACTTTGGAGAATGTGGCTGACAGGAAGATGCATCCCTAGAAGAAAAAGGAGTTCTGAAAAATGGTATTGCTTCAGGACCTGTTCAGAAAACCCAGTGACTTGAAAACCTAGAATGTTTGGAATATGTTTCCATAGGGATGGTGCTGTAGTGAGGACCCACAGCCTGCTTCAGTGAAGGATTCCCCTCTGCATCACAACCACTCCTCACCTGCCCTCCTATTCCTATTGTCCTGTGCAGTCAACACTCCACCTCCCATAATATGGGATATCTGCAACTGGACAAGGTTCTGGAAGAAGTACACTCCAAATTACTTGCTGAAGAGGAAGAAGATTGCAGGTTGCATCCTGTGAATGAAGCAGTCACTGCCACTAACAGGTACTTTTGAAATGTAAAGACTGCTTTTCCCGATGAAGTCATTCCACAAAACATTTTCCGGTAAATGGGAAAAGAAAATGAGAAAATGCTCCTTCGTCCCCCCGACCCACACATTTTTGGTTCTCAGTAGTGCCAGTAACAGTCTTCGGGGTGCGGAACTAAAGTCACACCTGCTTCAGAAAATGTGCGTGTTTGAGCGTCCTTTTCATGTGCGTGTGATCCCGCTTTCACATTAATATGCTCAGTGGCTGGAAATATTCATGCATGCCGACTTTATCTGTGGTATATGCTCCAAAAACTATGATGGGGAGGGAGGGGGATGACCGAGTTCCAGACTGAAAGCAGGCCCAGCCTTTCTGGGGACACTTGCCCAGCTCTGGTCATCCGTGCCAATACTAGGGAGGGCTGTTTGTCCTTCCTGTGCGCTTCCTTAAGTACAAAAATATGGCCAGAAATCAAGGGGAGTTTTCTTCCGAATCGTACAAGTGCTTCTTTGAGAGCTGTTATAATAGCTAAAGCAGTCCAAGGCCCCAAATGGGTCTGGAGCACAAAGCTTCTCTGGAACAGTGTGTTCAGAAATGTGTTTTTAATTGTAAAACTGACCACCTGCCTCTCCCATGCTGTCCTGGGGAGGCTGAGTAGGAAGTGGTGGGCCGGGGGAGAAAGTGACCAGGAGAGGATGATAAGGGAGGAACAGAGTTCCAAGTATCACTATGTTCTAGAGCCTGGAGAAAGGGACTAAAAGGCCTGTATGAGTGTGCACGTGTGTGATGGGAAGTGCGGATGTGGGTGGGAATTTTAAGGTGTAAAGGTAGACAGCGGTCTGTAAGGAACATTTTTATGTCAAGTGAGGAGATTTGCATATGGATTATATTTTAGCTAATAGAGAATTGTGACATTTGTTAAGGGTGATAATATTATCTTGAACATGTAAAAATAGTCTCTTCTTTAAAGAAGTGGATGAATTTTTTTGTTTTGGAGTTTTTGGAGGTAGAATTTCATATTTGCAACATATTTTAAGTACTTGCACATATAAGTAGTAATCAAAACAAGTTAGGAGAGAAAAGAGGTTTAATAACATAAATGTCAATCATTAAAATATAGATAACTGTAATATAATTCAGTTTTGTAACAACATGTGGATATATAAACCAGAATTGTTAAACATTTTGGTAAAGTAAATCTTTTTTTTTAAGATTTTACTTATTTATTTGTCAGAGAGAGAGCAAGCACAAGCAGGAGGAGGGGCAGAGGGAGAGGGAAAAGCAGTCTCCCCACTGAGCAAGGACCCTGGGTGCGGGACAGGACTCTATCCCAGGACCCTGGGATCATGACCTGAGCCGAAGGCAGACGCTTAACCGACAGAGCCACCCAGGCACCCCAAAGTAAATTATATCTTGAAGAAATTACAGTAAGAAATAGCCCACTGGTAAAGGAGTTAGCAGAGCATATCTTTAGGTGTACAGATTGGTGTCCACATTTCTCTGCAGCCTGTGTTTGCATAAAGCAGTGCTCCTAGTGGCAGATGTCTGTGAACGAATGAAGCCATTCCAAGGCTTATTCCAACTCTCAACCTCTTCAGCTGGTGACCACATCTGGTAAGATCTTTCGCACATCTTTTCCCATCTTCTTTCACTCTGTCCGTTTCAGGTGAAGTTTCCAAGCTCTTTACCTCTGAAGACAAAATCAGAGATGCGGCTAAGCCCAAAAAGAGCATCTTCCTCATGGCGTTGGTCAGTAGAAATATATAGGTTGGGATTCTGGGGTAGAAATATTGAGTGTAAAGGCTCTTCTCTGTTTGGGCTTCTTATGTACCTCTAGCAAGCGTGTATTATACATATAACTAATTAATGCTTGTTAATAATAATTGCACTAAGCCTCTTATTTTAATTAAATCCAGCATGTCATGTTTTTCAACTGAAGAAAAATAAACCAGACAGTGGCATTTAACCATCTAAAGTTCTCTGTCCTTCAGCCATGCAGCAAAAGTCTAGTATCTCTTTGTCTTTCTTCCTTCCTTCTTTCCTTTCACAAATATTTCCTGACTACCTAGTATTGTACACACCCCAAACTAGATTTTGGAGGGAAAAAAAAAAAAAAAGTAGCAACAGACATGGCCATTGCTTTCCCAGAACTTAATGTCTGGGAAGTGATTCTGCTGCCAAAAGGCAAAATATAATTTGTAACGCTTATTTCTGACCCCTCACCTCCCTCCTGTATTTGTGGTTAGCTTGAGCCTTATATTTTGTAAAAATTGGAAATGTTTCTCTTGATGTTAATTCTTTTTTCCACCCCCAGTTTCTGGCTGCTGGTCAGAGCAGAAGAGCCAAAGTACCACAGAGGATGGGTTGCTGGTCTTGTGTTTCGGGGCCTTGCCGGAAATGGAGGTTCTGGGAGCAGCCCGAAGAAGCCACTCTTTTGTAAGCCTTCCAAATCTAGCTTTGCAGAAGAAACAAATTTATTTGAAAGCTGTGGTGACCAGGGGACTAACTCTTCTGTCTAAGGATGAGCCTAAAGCTTTAGAATTGTCCTGCATTAAAAACATATCAGTACAGAGAGGATTAATTATACAATCCTACTTTTCTTTGCCATTATGATTTAGTTTTTAGAAATTATGAACGTCCCTGAATCCTAACTCCTATCCTTACCCTTATGGGCAAAAAAGCATGTTGCATTTCAAAAATCAGGACTTCAGACACACCTAACCCATCCTGACTTTCGATATCCCAGCCTCGCTTGTGATCATCCTCCTCCATGGTCCCCCGTTGGAGAGTTCCACCACATATGACTCCACTGGGCAGGCCTGCTGGTTGAGTTGTCAAAGACCCGCATCACAGTTGTTGCTCTAGCATGCTCAGTGCGGTCAGAGGCCCATTGCTTTTTCTCCAGGCCCAGTCTGTACATGGTGCTCAGTGGATGCTGAGGGGCTTTACATGTGCTAAGCCCTCATGTCCTTGAAGCTGTGCAGGTTCACAACTTTGCTTACAGTTACAGAATTATATGCTATACATGCACATCCATACAATGGAATGGAATATAGCAATAAAAATGATGTGGTATAATAATGAGTATCTTTCCTGGACAGGGTGTTCAGAATTGCATTCAGTTTATCTTATGCATTTGTATCAATGTCATATTGTTTATGGATCCTCCTGGAAGTTGTTAGGAAATTTGACAAGAATTTTTCATAAACCCTAAGGTCACAGACTGTGCTGGAAATGCTAGTACATCTAGTGAAGGGGAGAAGGATATTCCCTTACTAATGATGTGGTAAAGTTAGCTTGTTAAGAAATTTTAATCAAGAGTACCAATTGCAAGAGTTTTACTTTCAACTCTGAGCTTAGTGTAACAGAGTAAAATTTGTCAGTCTGCTGCTCTTGGTTTATTGCCAATAGTTCTAATTAAGTTATGGTAAACATCGACAAAATAAATTATATCCTTTATTTTTTTATTTTTATTTTTAAAAGATTCCATCTATTTATTTGTCAGAGAGAGAGAGCACAAGCAAGGGGAGCGGCAGGCAGAGGGAGAAGGAGACTCCCCACTGAGCAAAGAGCCCCATGAGGGACTCCATCCCAAGACCCTGGGATCATGACCTGAGCTGAAGGCGGACGCTTAACCGACTGAGCCACTCAGCCGCCTCAAATTATATCCTTTAGCTCTATGTGGGCAAGGAGAAAAATTAGTATTAAATTACATTTATATATTTTAATTCATATTTTATCCTAAGACTTTCCTTTCTCAATTCTTGATTGCATATGCCAGTCAGCATTTTTAAAAATAGTTCACTTGAGGCTAGAAGAGAATATCAAAAGATTGAAACTCTTCAATTTTTTTTTCTTATTTCATTTTTATTCATGTTTTATTTATTTTTATTTTTATTTTTTTAATTTTATTTATTTATTTGACAGAGAGAGACACAGCGAAAGAGGGAACACAAGCAGGGGGAGTGGGAGAGGGAGAAGCAGGCTTCCCGCGGAGCAGGGAGCCCGATGCAGAGCTCGATCCCAGGACCCTGGGATCATGACCTGAGCCGAAGGCAGACGCTTAACAACTGAGCCACCTAGGTGCCCCCCTTTTTTTTTTTTTTTAAAGATTTTATTTATTTACATGACAGAGAGACACAGTGAGAGAGGGAACACAAGCAGGGGGAGCGGGAGAGGGAGAAGCAGGCTTCTCGCGGAGCAGGGAGCCCGATGCGGGGCTCAATCCCAGGACCCTGGGACCATGACCTGAGCCCAAGGCAGACGCGCAACGACTGAGCCACCCAGGCGCCCCGAGGTGCCCCCATTTTTATTCATGTTTTAAAAGTGAGAGGTAGCTAAAAAGGGAGGTAGGGAGGTAGGGAGGGAGATGTAGGAGGGGCAGGAAAGAAGAAAGATGGAGAAACAAAAATGCCTTCTATCAGGAGTAGGAAAACTTACAGTTCTTTTTTTCTGGAGCTTCTTTGTGACCTCAGATTGTTCTTACCATGTTTTCACTAACATAGTAGCTTGGAAAGGATAAGAATTCGCATCTGAAAATGAGACTTCCTTTCTTGAGTCAATTTGGTAGCTGAGATCTAGCTTTTATACTCAGATAGCTCACCCACAGGAGCAGGGCAGTCTCCTAAATATTGTATTGAGGACTTGACTTCTCTTTACATTAGATTTACACTTATAAACCATGACTCAGATGACCAGAAATCTAGAGTACTTTTACTTCCACAGCAACAAAACTGACTTGCTCACAAGTCCTTATTTCTACTCTGTGATGACATCCACTACCTACACTTGGGGGGAACTCAGTCTCTCTTTGTTTACAACAGCCTCTTGGGACACCTGGGTGGCACAGTCGGTTGAGCATCGACTCAGGTCGTGATCTCATGATCATGAGATTGAGCCATGTCAGGCTCTGCATACAGCATGGAGTCTGCTTGAGATTGTCTCTCCCTCTCCCTCTGCCCCTCCCACTGGGGCGCTCTCTCCCTCTCTCTCTAAAATAAATACATCTTAAAACAAAACAAAACAAAAACACAAAAAACCAACCAACCAATCAAACAAAAACAACAGCCTCTTTCAGGTAATTGTACAGTCAATCCAGGATATCACCTAGCCAGCTGAAGCTTGACCTCCCAGGCAGAGTGGCTCTCTTCTCTACGGTTCACCCTTCCTTCTCCCAGGGTTCTACCGGGATGAGGAGAGAAGCTTCACAAGAGCAGGTCTGAGGGTAGGGGTACCTCTGCCTATTGTTCTTTTGTCCTCTCTGGCATCTGTCCAGATACCACATTCCCCAGTAGCTTTAAGCATTGGCCTCTACTTGCCATGGATCTGCTGCTGACGTGTGCCATTCTCTCCTTCCCCTACTATGTCCAACAGAGATGTGCAGCAACATGAATAATTTGGGGAAAGGAAAAAAAAAACTGACATAAAATCTTTAAATTTTATCTTACCACAACTCATTTGGGTTTAGTTTTTCCTTTCCACAAAAGAAGTATTTTACAGAGAACAGATGGCTTCTATATTGAGGGGATGACAGACACATGACCCTGTTATTTTCTTCTTTGAATATCAGCCAACACACAAATGCTAGCATTTCTTTCTATGAATAAATGCAAAGGTACATTTTATTTCCTAACCAAAAATTCTGTAAAGCATTTAAAAATTGTTTGTAATTATACTCATAATTACACAAAAATGCATATAAAAGTCACTAATTTATTTTCTCAATAATATTTATGGAGGCTCTACTATGTTCCCAGTTACTTGGGGATGTTAAGATAAATTAGATTCCACCCTTACTGAATTACAGTGTATTGGCAGAAAACAGTTGTCCAAAAAAACTGAACCAAACCAACCAAACAAACAAAAAACCCAACAGTTAGAATAAAGTAAAATGAGTGTTATGATAGGGGGGAGATATAGAGCTGACAGAGCACTGGGCAAGGGGAGCACAACTGAATTTGAAACTGGAAGGACATAAAAGAGTAAATCTCTTTCTGCCGAAGAGAAAATAGCATGTGAGAGGCCTTGAGACTAGAAAGACCATACAAGAGAAACCAATTGCCTCATCACAGCTCATGAATAGTTGTAGCCCAAAATAGGACGGGAGAGAGGCCAGCACTGGACCTTAGGGGCAGGTTTAGGATTTTGGAATTAATCCCAAGTGTGGTGGGAATCCATTTGTCAGTTTTAAGTTAGATGTTTATTAAAACCAATGGTCTGGCTGGAAAATGTTTTAGATTGTAGGAGGTCCTGAGTGACTATGGGAGATCAGCAATTCAGGTGACAGCTGATGGCAGTGGGCAAAAAGAAGAATAGATAGATTCAGGAGACATTAAGAAAGAAAACTCAACAAGATCTGGTGATGGATGAGATAGGAGAGTGATGGAAACTGAAGAATCAATGATGATCCCCCATTCCTCCCTCCTGTAGATGGTGCACCATTTAAGGAAACATGGGATGACAAAGAGAGGGAGCAAGTTAGGGATGGGAAGAGAGAAAGAGTTTTGTATTGGATATATTCATTTTGAGGAGTCTGGGGGGTATCTATGTGGTTATTTCCAGGAAACAATGGCCTATATAGGACTAGCGCTCAAGAAGAAGAACTGAGTTGGAAGTGCTTGTTGAAACCATCCCATATTCTTGGGAACTAAAGCACTGGGAACAGATGTGATAGCCTGTGAAGAAAATATAAAACTAGAAGAAGCCTAAAAACAGGATCCTAGGAAACATGCCATTTAAGAAAGGACTTTGAATTTTGAGGGGCGCCTGGGTGGCTCAGTTGGTTAAGCGACTGCCTTCGGCTCAGGTCATGATCCTGGAGTCCCGGGATTGAGTCCCGCATCGGGCTCCCTGCTCGGCAGGGAGTCTGCTTCTCCCTCTGACCCTCCCCCCTCTCATGCTCTCTCTCTCTCATTCTCTCTCTCAAATAAATAAATAAAATCTTTAAAAAAAAAAAAAAAGGAAGGACTTTGAGAAGAAAAGGCCAAAATGAGTAGATGGAAAGCAGAGAAGCCAAGGAAAGAGAGAATTTTGAAAAGGAGGGAGTCGTCGAATTGTCCAACATTGTTGAGAAATCAAGTAATACAGCTTTCTAGAAATGACAATTGACACATTTGATAGGAATTTTGGTGGGGTGCTATCACCAGAAGACCTTTTAGATTGAAGGAAAGTAAAGAGAGGAGAGAGTGGGAAAATGAACACTGCGTGTAGCCACTTACTCAAAAAAAACCTGTCTGGTATTGACATTTGTCCACGTGGCTTAAAATGCCTGCCACGGATAAAAGAATGCAACTCTTATAAAAGAGATAATTTTACAGGCATTCACAAAGCTCCACGGCTAAGAGTGCTGAGGTAGGCCGAATTTGTAGAGACCGTTTCACTGAGTGTAGCCAGAGCAAAATCTGGACAAACATTGGGTCTATCTTTCTGTTTGGCTTCCCTGCTTGAGGAATCTGAGGGCTAGCGAGGGTGTCGCTTTAACCCCAACTGGGCTGTTGGTCTCCAACTTTGTGCCAAGCATGTTTGCCAGCCAGCCTTCGAGCGGGCAGCTGCTGAAGCATCGGGCCAACTGAGATGCCTAGTCAGTCCTGCTCTTCTGTGGCCATAATGGCAGCCCCCTGGCACTGCCTGGGGCTTTCTCTTCATTGTCATTTCGGCAAGTGAAACAAAATTCAAAGTAGGATAAGGTTCCCAGATAGAAACTGAGCCTGCTCTGAGTTTGTAATTAGGGTAGACTTTTTACTGGGAGCCTGGCCACTTAAAATAATTTCTGAAATAAAGTTGGCATAAATAGAATAAATACATGTGTCCTTCAATATAGATAGTTTAGAACTGCCTTGACTCTGTCGTGATAAAACGATGGTTTTTGAAGAGCCTCCTAAGGCCAAGCTTATTGAGAGTAAATGGCTTAGAATACTCATGTCCAAATTAAAAAAAAAAAAATGATCAACTCTAAATTAATCTGAATTCCATGAGGGCTTTTTACAAGTGACCTTTGCACATGTGAAATGCCTGCTTTGTTTTTGTATTTTTCGCAGCCTGTTTGAACTAGATGGCAAGCCAACCCTTTTTCTTGGGGCCAGCATCATGGTCGGGCTGGCTCTATAGAACTGCAGTCTCTCAGACACCCATACTCCTCATTGAATTGCTCTCCTTTGAAAACAATGAGGCAATTCATGGTCCAAGTGTCCTCTAGGGACAGAAGACATCAGTCCTGAGCTGAAATCTTCAAATAAGGGAGCCTTTCAATGTTTGTCTAAAACTCCTTTACCCAGCCACAAAAAGAACAGAGGCCATGTGCCAGCTGGGAGAGTGGACTGGGAGAGAAGAACAGGAGGAAAAGAAAGCAGAAACTGCTATTTGTTTATCTGATTCTCTAACTAAACACTAAAGCCGTATTAATCATGGGCAAAAGTATGTCTTGTTCAAACAGTGCATAAGATGGTTGGCTGTGGGGCTCTGGACTGTATTTGAATGGAGTGGAGGGAAGTCTCAGAGTGTCACACCTCTTCGTGCCTTATCATGCTCAAAGTGGATTAACCTTACGAATAATGGATCTGTTTCTGTAACAAGTTGTGACGGCTAATTGTGCCCTTCCTGTACCACATGAAGGAAAGTATTACTGCCATTGAATATATTAAGGCTTGATGACTCAGTGTGCTGAGCTTTCTTTATTTCTAGTACTGGGAGGAGAAAAACTCAACACCCGGGCTTTCTCTTTTGGAGTGCTCACAACAAGCCATACATATTTTCCAAGCACTTGTGCTCTATTTAGTTCCGAATCTTAGTTTGTGCTTCAGTAGATTGACTTATTATTATCGCCTACTATGTGTTGGTCTTTTCCACTAGACAGTGAACCTCTCAAGTAAAGGATGTATATTTCCTTATATGTGATCTACCATTTTATCCTCAGGACGTGGCACCCCAGTGTTTGGAACTTTATAGGTGCTCAATAAATAGTTGCTGATTGAATGAATATTTGAAAACCTCTCCTGCTGGTAGAAGCAAGTGGAGAGTTACCACTAAACAGATGTTAATAATCTGGAAATACCTTTATTTTATTTTATTTTTTTCCTGCTTGCCTACTGGCATTTAAACTATTTCCTGAGGCCAGACAGAAAAGGTGATCACATCTCTTGGCATTACTACTGTATGAGAACGATTAATTAGAAAACAATAGTTTTGTACTTCATAAGTCAAAGTGTCATCATATTCACCTATTGCTTTTTAATTGGCAGCCTTGAGATACGTTTTTACTGTAGACTATCAAAGCAGGAAAGACCTCAGAGTTTTTCTTATCTAACTTGTTTTACCCGTGAGAAAAAAGACCTACACAGGTCAGATGACTGGTCCACAGTGTCGTAGTGACAAAGCCAAGACCAGAATTCAGGTCCAGCCTACCTTTGCATTTGCAAATGAATAACAAGCACTGAGGCATGACATCCCTCCCCCAAATCCCCATACTGCGAGTCAGGACAGAGCCAGGGCTGAAAAAACAGAATATGAAGTCCTGGTTCTATTGAGGATCTGTGCATTCTCCCCATGACTTCTGTGAATAATGTATACACATGTATTCTGTATGTGGTTCCCACGCTGAATCAGAGAACTGTGGAATCAGGGTTGGGAGGGATCTTAGGTCCCACTGTGCCACACCCCTTCTTGGTCTTGGCCGTTACAGCTCCAGTGCCTGGGAACTCAACATGCACAGCTTCCTGTTCTCAGCACATTGTTGGACAGATCTAATAGAATGTTCATTCTTGGACGCCTGGGTGGCTGAGTTGGTTGAGCGTCTGACTTTAGCTCAGGTCACGATATTGGGGTCCTTGGATTGAGCCCTGCGTCGGGCTCCTTGCTCAGTGGGGAGTCTGCTTCTCTCTCTCCCTCTGCCCTTCTCACCTTGCTCATGCTCTCTCTCTCTCAAATAAATAAATAAAATCTTTAAAAAACATAGGAAGTTCATTCTTTAGACCAAATGCTACTCTCCCTTATTGGTTCAATTTGTATCCTTTGGGGCTAGGGAGAACAGATTGAAGCCCTTTTGAGTATGCCAGGACACTCACTATATGAAGGAATTTCATTGTCTCCATGATAAATATCTGTCTACTATATTCTTATTGTCATAGGAACTATGTGACCCATGGGGTAGATACAAGACTGACTCAGCCATTTAGTGTATAAAGTGGATACCATGTTGCATTGGCTATTTCAGGAAATTATGAGATAAAAAATAAGTTTGGATGACTGCAGAGTTGAGGAAGCAATCAAAAGATTGACCAAATGTCTGTATGAAGCACTGAAAATTGGATGTTTGGCTAACATCTCCAGTTTCCTGTGGTTTCAGGGATAGTAAGCCCTGATGTCCATCTTTAGTTAGCCACCCACTTATCTTGTTAACAAAAGTGCCTGTAAACTAGAATTAGAACATGAGTAGAGAAGTTCTTTCAAATTTTGCTGAGCATATAAGTTGAGGGTTGAGCAACAGCCAAAAGAACAAATCTGTAAAGGAGAATAAGGCATTAGGGAACTCTTGTACTTCGGGAAAGAAAATAAAGTATGAAAAGAACATTCATGAAAAGTAATTGTGAGATTTCCTAAATTATGGACTTTTGTAACTGTGCACAGAGCTTTAACAAAGGACAAAGTTTTCTTCCTCCAACTCACCTCCCCCAGAGTCTAAATATATGATGGCACAGGAAGCATTATTTGAATTATATGTTTTGATTCAAAAATACAATTAAAGTAGCCTAAAGAGATAAGATTGCTTTCAATAGGGTAAAAATACACTGGATCAGTGCCACCTTTGGAATTTTTCTTCAAAAGAAAAATTGTTTCCAGGCAGTCTGGCTACCACTCCTGATGAATTTCCTTCTGAATGAAAATGTTCCATTTTCTTTTTCTTTCTCTCCTAATGTTTTGGACTCCTAATCCATTTGACCTTTAATTTTAATCACAAAAGTGAAGAAACAATAAGGCTCACTCTAAATCTGATTCTGGAGTGAGGTAAAGAATGTACCTGCTTTGTTTCTGAAAGTCTACCTGTGAAAACAGTCAAGTCAACATCTTGGGTATACAAATTTCATAATGGTGTTCTCCATTTGTAGGAAAATGGCAAATATTATAGCCTCACATCTTAGGTTACTTATAGAAGATATTCTTGGCAAATCAGCCATCCCTACTAAGACTTTCTCCTTTTTTTTTTAAAAGATTTTATTTTAAATAATCTCTACACCCAACATGGGGCTCTGACTTACAACCCAGAGATCAAGAGTTGCATGCTCTACTGACTGAGTCAACCAGGCACCCCAAGATTTTCTTTTTTTTTTTTTCTTTACTTTTTAATGGACTTTATTTCTTAGAGCAGTTTTAGGTCTATAGTGAATTGAATGCAAACTACAGAGTTCCCATAAACTCCCTATCCCCACACATGTACAACTTCCCACATTATCAATATCCTATACCAGAGTAGTGCATTTGTTAAAATCAATAACCCAACACTGACACATCATTTTTCTTTATTTTTAAACTGTGCTGTGCCATTGAGCACTTAGTTTGTATTAGTAAAATATTATATTCCAAAATATTCAATGTTGTTGCTTCTCTCTATTAAAATAAAATAGATTATTAGCAACAAACATCTAATAGTATTGATGTTTATGGTCTGATGCTCAGGTAGTTCAGATTTTTCACTTTTTATCAGATATCTGATACATTCAAAAATCAGTTATTGTTGTCCATCACATCAACAGGCTAAAGAAGAAAAATCATATCATATAAGTAGATGCAGAAGAAACATTTGACAAAATCCAACACTCATTCATGATAAAAATTCTCAATAAACAAGGAATAGAGAGAAACTTCCTTAACATGATAAAGAGCATCTATAAAAAAACTTATAGTAGCATCATAGTTAATGATGAGAAACTCAGAGCTTTCCTTCTAAGATTAGGTACAAATTAAGGATCTCCTCTCACCACTCCTTTCCAGCATTATACTGGAAATTCTAGCTAATGCAATTGGATAAGAAAAGGAAGTTAAAATTATACAGATTGAGAAGGAAGAAATAAAACTGTCTTTGTTTGCAGATGACATGATTGTTTATGTAGGAAATCCAAAAAGTTTAACGAAATAACTCCTGGAACTGATAAGTAATTATAGCAGGGTTGCATAATATAAGGTTAAACTACAAAAGTTAATTACTTTCCTATATACTGGCAATGAACAACTAGAACTTGAAATTTAAAACATAATACCATTCGGGGCACCTGGGTGGCTCCATCGTTAAGCGTCTATCTTTGGCTCCGGTCATGATGCCAGGGTCCTGGGATGGAGCCCCCCATCGGGCTCCCTGCTCAGCGGGAAGCCTGCTTCTCTCTCTCTCACTACCAGTGCTTGTGTTCCCTCTTTCACTGTCTCTCTCTCTCTCTGTCAAATAAATAAAATTAAAAAAATAAATAAAACATAACACCATTCACATTAACACTCTTAAAAAATCAATTACTTAGGTATAATAAATCTAAGAAAATATATGAGATCTCTATGAGGAATACTTCAAAACTCTAATGAAAGAAATAAAATAACTAAAAAAAATGGAGAGACATTTCATGTTCATGGATAGAAAGACTCAATATTGTCAAGATGTTAGTTCTTCCCAAGTTGATCTCTAGATTCAATTCAATCCTAATAAGCATTCTAGCAAACTATTTTTTTTTTATATTGGCAAACTGATTCTAAAGTATATATGTAAAGACATAAGACTGAGAATAGCCAACACAATATGGAAGAAGAACAAAGTGGAAGGGCTAACATTACCCAACTTTAAGACCTACTGTAAAGCTACAGCAATCAAGACAGTGTGATATTGGTAAAAGAATAGACAAATCAATGGAACAGAATATAAAACCCAGAAATAGACCTACATAAATATAGTCAACAAATATTTGACAAAGAAGCAAAAGTAATACAATAGATGAACCTTTTCAACAAAGGGCACTAAAATACCTAGACATCCACATGCACACACACACACAAAAAGTGGCACAGAACTTATACTCTTCATAAAAATTAACTCAAAATGGATCATGGGCCTAAATGTAAAATGCAAAACTATAAAACTCTTACAAAACAACATAGGAGAAAATCTAGATGACCTTGGATTTGGAAATGACTTTTTAGACACAACACCAAAAGTGTGATCCATGAAAGGAATAATTGATAAGTTGGATATCATTAAAATTAAAATTTTCTGCTCTGCAAAAGACAATGTCAAGAGAATGAAAAGATAAGCCATGGGCTGAGAAAAAATATTTTCAGAAGACATACCTGGTAAAGGATTATTATCAAAATATATAAAGAACTCTTAAAATTCAACAATAAGAAAACAGACCAATTACAAAAAAGATCTTAATGAACATCTCACCAAAGAAGACAAACAGATGGAAAATGAACATATGAAAAGATGCTCAGTATCATAGTTCACCCACAAAATACATATTAAAACAACAATGAGTTAGCCCTACACACCTAATAGAATGGCCAAACTCCAGGGGTGCCTGGGTGGCTCAGTCGTTAAGCATCTGCCTTTGGCTTAGGTCATGATCCCAGGGTTCTGGGTTCAAGCCTCACATCTGGCTCCCTGCTCAGCAGGAAGCCTGCTTTTCCTTCTCCCACTCCCCCTGCTTGTGTTCCCTCTCTTGCTGTGTCTCTCTCTGTCAAATAAATAAATAAAATCTTTAAAAAAAAAAAAAAAAAAGAATGGCCAAACTCCAGAACACTAATAACACCAGTGGTGGGGAGGGTGTGGAGCGACAGATTGCTGATGGGAATGCAAACTGATACAGGTACTTTGGAATTCAGTTTGATGTTTTCTTACAAAACTAATTATACGATTACCATATAATCCAGCAATCATGCTCGTTGGTATTTACCCAAAGGAGTTGGAAACTTATGTCCACAGAGAATTCATAATTGCTCAAACTTTTAAGCAACCAAGATGTCTTTCAGTAGATGGATAAAGAAACTGTGGTACATTCAGACAATGGACTATATTCAGTGCTTGAAAGAAATGCCATCTAAAGTCAGGGAGGAATCCATGGGTATGCAGGTGTGGGTATAAGGTGTAGATGGGAAATTGCTGTACCTTCTGCTCAATATTGCTGTGAACCTGAAGCTTCTCTAAAATATAAAATTTATTTTTTAAAAGGGGGAGAAAAGAAAAGGC
This sequence comes from Mirounga leonina, assembly GCF_011800145.1. Taxonomy (NCBI): domain Eukaryota; kingdom Metazoa; phylum Chordata; class Mammalia; order Carnivora; family Phocidae; genus Mirounga; species Mirounga leonina. Next base: position 46,793,054 of record NW_023270268.1, read on the forward strand.
AATTGATGTATCAGTGCCTCTCTGTGCAGTTGATGTCTATATGTAAAACACACTAACAGATGTAAGAGCCAAGCCTGACCAGCTGTAACTACTTTTTTTTTAACAGAGGATTTTATTTCTAGATTGAAGAGGCATGTTGTAGAGTGGAAAGAAGATGAACTTCCAATTAAGGTGGATCTGAGTTTGAATCTTAGTTTCAGCACTTAGTTGGTGGGTGACTTTGGATTAATCACTTAACCCTACTGACCTTCATGTTCCAGTCTGTGAAGTGGGGATAAGCAAATCTACTTTGCAAGGTTGTCGCAGGGAGGAATAGCAAAAATGTATCTAAAGCCTATGGCACAAGCAGGCACTCACACTGTTATGTGGCATAAGGGCACGGACTCTGGAGCCAGACCAACTCTCTGATCTTGGGCAAGTTATTTAACTTCTCTATGCTTCCTTTTCCTCACCAGAAGATTGTGATAATAGTACATACCTCATGGAGGTCTTGTGAAAACTAACGAAGATAGCAGTCAAGTTATGTAAATTGCCTACCACAGTGCCAGGCACATGGTAGATGTTGGATAATGTTCGCTGTAATTATAAATATATCATCTTGGAGTGAAAATGCCTGAAGAGATGAAAGTGTCCATCATCTTCATATCTGGACAAAGATATGGGTCAATGCAGCCCATTGTCAATGCTGAACTTTTCTTCATCAATTTTTTCTTAAACTGCTTTTGAGATCTATTATGTCTCTTTAAGTTGTTTAGGTTGATGTCCTAATTTAGAACTATGCAGATAGAGTGTGTTTGTTTGATTTGATAAAAATTCCTCTTCCCAAATTCACCCCTCAGCAGTGTTTAGCATTAAACCATACTTTGTTCTGCAGGTACCAGTGTCCTGATACTGGTTAGAAATAAGACTTCCAGGACACCTGAATGGCTCAGTGGGTTAAGCGTCCAACTCTTGATTTCGACCTGGGTCATGATCTCAGGGTCATGGGACTGAGTCCTGCATCAGGCTCGGCGATGAGCTCGGAGCCTGCTTGTCTCTCTTCCTCTGCTCCCCACCCTCTGCTCCCGTGCTCTCTCTCTCTCTTTCTCTTAATTAAATAAAATAAATTAAATAAATAAATAAATAAATAAATAAATAAATAAATAAATAAATAAA